>NW_022448112.1:0-1923 GCF_009761245.1 Sapajus apella | reverse complement strand
TATTATCTAATTGATCCTGAAATAAGTTTTGTTACATATATATGATGTAATATATATATCACATATGTGATCTATATTAGATATATGTGATATCATATATCTGTGATACATATATAAAGTGTTTCATCTGTATTAAAATGTTTCATACATATCATATACATCACGTATATGTGGTATCATATATGTAATATATATGATATGTGATATATATCACATATATATATCCAAAACTTATTTCAGGATCAAATAGACAATGCATATGTAGATATTCAGAAAAGAGAATATTTTTCCTGCATTCCTGTACATAAGAAAGTATTTCCTGTAAACAGTTCTCACTGTTACCGTGTGTTTGATGGCCCACAGAGCTGCAGTGAGTTAACAGAAAGGCTTAGTGTAGGAAAGAGGCTGCCCATGAGAAACTCCACCCCACTTTTCTTCCTCCTGTGGATTGCTTGTCAGGAGATTGTCCTGCTCTTCACTGCCTTAGAGTTGAGAGAGGCAAGAGTGCTAGTGGAGGGACCCACAGCTTTCCTGGCTACTATGAGTGGATGGATAAGCCTATATAATTCAGGAGATGAGAATAAGGGCACATTTAAAATTTCTATAAATATTTTGTCACATTTAATAAAATTTTTAATGAATATTTTGGTCTTTATATTCCTTTTACTTTTAAAATTCATCTGGGACACAGTTTTGGTCCTTTTTAGTAGACTCTCTTTCTTTCCCAAATTGAAGCCCACCAATTTTAAAATCATCTTTTTTTGTCATATTCATTCATATTTTGTATTTTATATTTAGTACACAGATACACTTATTTTAGTATTTGTCATATATTAAATTATAATGAAATATATTATAAAAACAGCCATTAAAATATTCTATAGCTAGAAATCAAAATATCTCAGAAGTGCAATCATTTTCAAGATGGATTATTTAAATTGAGTAGTTTATTTTAGTTACTCAAACAGTGATGGAGTTTAGATATCATTATCCAAAATAGAAGCAAGCTTAATTACTATGTGATAAACAGTTTGGTAAGTATAAAGTGAAATAAATGGGGAAAATGATATATACTGAAGAAGATCTTTTTTTATAATTTATTTTTCTGCATAGAGAAAAAGGTAATTCAATCACTGGCTTTATCTGTCACAAAATATCCCATTAAAGTCTTCAAGTATGGTACCCAAAGTTTTATGTCTACATCAATAATATGACATACTATGTAACTCTTGGGGGAAAAAGCCATTTTTCATTTATTTCTTTCTTATGACTGTAATACTGATAGTGAGCATTTTATAGTCCACTTGTTGTGAAAAACATTTAAATTTAGTTGAAGATTGAGGTACTCAAGAAGCATCTAGTTATAATATGACTGGCTTGTTCTTTAGAAGGTTTTCTTATACACATTACACCCTAGTATTAGAGTTTTTCGTTGGTCTTAATTAATTAAGATAAAGAAGTGGGGGCAATTAGTTCAAGCCAAATGCCACAAACCTCTATTATTTTTTAAATGGAGGCATACAATTTCATGTTCAATCAGGTAAAACAAGAGAAGGTAAAATGATAAATTCACAGCCACTAAAAATATTTTAAGTGTATGTACAATAACAGTAATATAAAAATTGCCAGAAATCATTCCTGGTATATATTTTAATTGCTGGTAGTTTATATCCTTAAGCTATTTAAATAATTTCATGCATCTTAACTCAATTATTCACATTACCTAACACAAATTTCTGCAACAATATAAAGTAACATTTTGAGAAGAAAAATAATGTCAATAGAAAAAAACTATGAAAACTAAATCCAAGGAATATTGAGACAATAGAAAGTGAGTAAGGGTGTTAATTTCATCTTTCCCCCCTTTAAGGCAACACTTGATCAAAACTTTTAAATAACTGAAGTAAAATCATTTTGAGAGAG
>NW_022448111.1:1302-1923 GCF_009761245.1 Sapajus apella | reverse complement strand
ACCATGCTGTTTTGATTACTGTAGCCTTGTAGTATAGTTTGAAGTCAGTTAATGTGATACCTCCAGCTTTGTTCTTTTTGCCTAGGTTTGACTTGACTATGCGGGCTCTCTTTTGGTTCCATATGAAGTTTAAGGTGGTTTTTTCCTGTTCTGTGAATAAGGCCATTGGTAGCTTGATGGGGATGGTATTGAGTCTATAGATTACTTTGGATAGTATGGCCATTTTCAAGATACTGATTCTTCCTAACCATGAGCTTGGAATCTTTTTCCATCTGTTTGTGTCCTGTCTTATTTCGTTGAGCAGTGGTTTGTAGTTCTCCTTGAAGAGGTCCTTTACATTCTTTGTTAGTTTTATTCCTAGGTATTTTATTCTCTTTGTAGCAATTGTGAATGGGAGTTTGCTCATCATTTGGCTCTCTGTTAGTCTGTTATTTGTGTATAGGAATGCTTGTGATTTTTGCACATTGATTCTGTATCCTGAGACTTTGCTGAAGTTGCTTATCAGTTTGAGGCGATTTTGGGCTGAGACAGTGGGGTCTTCTAAATATACAATCATGTCGTCTGCAAACAGAGATAATTTGACTTGCCCCTTTCCTAATTGAATACCCTTTATTTTTTTTT
>NW_022448111.1:0-1202 GCF_009761245.1 Sapajus apella | reverse complement strand
TGTGGCTAGAACTTCCAATACTATATTGAATAGGAGTGGTGAGAGAGGGCATCCTTGTCTACTGCCAAATTTCAAAGGGAATGCTTCCAGTTTTGCCCACTCAGTATGATACTGGCTGGGGGATTTGTTGTAAATAGCTTTTATTATATTGAGATATGTTCTGTCAATACCTATTTTATTGAGAGTTTTTAGCATAAAGGCTGTTGAATTTTTTCAGAGGCCTTCTCTGCATCAATTGATATAATCGTGTGGCCTTTGTGTTTGATTCTGTTTATGTGGTGAATTGTGTTTATAGACTTGTGTATGTTGAACCAGCCTTGCATCCCTGGGATGAATTTTTGTTTGTTTTTGAGACAGATCTCACTCCCCCTCCCAGGCTCAAGCGATTCTCCTGCCCAGTCTCACGAGTAACAGGGATTACAGGCACCCACAACTAGGTCCTGCTATTTTTTGTATTTTTAGTAGAGACGGGGTTACACCATGTTGGCCAGGCTCGTCTCAAACTCCTGACCTCAGGTGATCCACCCACCTCGGCCTCAGTTCTGGGATTATAGGTGTGTGCCACCGCCCCCAGCCCATAAACCCAGTTTCTTTTTACCAGCTTTAATTACAGAACCTGGCATGATACCCAGATTCCCATAATGCAAATTTCCCTCCTCAATTATAAATGTCAGCTTGTTTTCATCTAAGAAAAACAAAAGACAAACAATAATTGAAATGCTGGTCATTTCTGTGGACAAAAAGATAAGTATGGCCAGGTACGGTGGCTCATGCCTCTAATTCCAGCACTTTGAGAGGCTGAGGCGGGCAGATCACTTGAAGCCAGGAGTTCGAGACCAGCCTGACCAACATGGTGAATTCCCCTCTGTACTAAAAATACAAAAATGAGCCAGGCTGGGTGGGGTGTACCTGTAGTCCCAGCTACTCAGGAGGCTGAGGCAGGAGAATCACTTAACCCAGGAGGCAGAGGTTGCAGTGAGCACAGATCATGCCACTGCACTCCAGCTTGGGTAACAAGATAAGAACTCCATCTCAAAAAACAAAAAACAGTAACATGACTTGCTATTTTCTGGTTATAATCACAGAGTTCATGTAGAAAAGCTAAGCAATATGAAAAAATAGAGTTTTTAAAAATTACCCCACATTGGATCAGCAAACCTTTTTTTAATCTCTTGAGACAGACTAGGTCTTGCTGTTGCCCA
>NW_022448110.1:0-1923 GCF_009761245.1 Sapajus apella | reverse complement strand
TTTCTCCCCAGCTTTAGAAGAACAGTTCATATTTTTCACTATTCATTGGTAGGTCTTGGTAAAATGCTGTTGTACTAATCTCATAAATGAAAAAAGTATTTTTCTGGTGAATGTTTTTGGCAAATATCTTAACAGTGTACAATGAGAAATATAATAGTGCAGTCAGTTTCCTTATGGCTTTTACAAGCTGTCTGCAAGTTCTAGTCTCTTTGTGAGGAGCGCATATCTGGCCTTTGAAATAATTGTTTGCCCATTGACAGGTCTGGGGCCTCTGCGTTGTGAAGTATAGCTTCACCCTGAGCCCTACATTGTGTATTTGCATTTGCTGGTGTTCTCCCGCTTTTCTCTGAAGATCTGTTTTATAGAAACCTTGAGATACAGAATAGCCACAGTTCCCTATGCCCCTGTCCTCTCCCCATTAGGAGTGTTGCATCACTGGGCTGATGAGTTAGAAGTTCCAGTGTTCCCCTCAGGCAGTCTGAGAAATAATGCTGGGCATCACCCAATGCTCACCACACTCAGGAGGTTCCTGGGGCATTAATGCAACCACAGCAGCCCTTGGGGGGGCCCCAAGTTATCTATGCAAGAAATCTTGCTGAATCATGGGGTTGCTCATAGATGGCGACATGACACTGAAACAGGAGCTTCATGGGTCCTCCTTCCAGTCTGGCCTCATGACTGCTGTAAAGGGAAGGGTCTTGGAGCTGGTTGGTAGGGTGAGCCAGGGAGGCATTTCCAGCACAGGCTCTCACAATGTCCACTAGACAGCGAGAATGGCTTTGTGAGTGACACTTGGAAAATCTGAAGGAACACCTCTTGATGACATAGAAGCATATAAAGCATATGAAGATGAAGATCCTCAGGCAGTGGCAAGAGGTTTTTTTTGTTTGTTTTTGTTTGTTTGTTTCTTTGTTTTTACATTTGCCTATTACTCCAGATAAGACTGTGATTCAGGATGTATGCAGTCACAAATAGAAGTCTGCCAGTTGTGCTCCCCACAGGAACAACAACTTTAGCAACTATCTAAATAAAAAAGCACCTCAGTAAGAGCTGAAAATTATTTAAATGTTCATATGATGTGGTTTTCATGTCATATCAGTGAAAGAGGTACTGAACAGCATAGAAAACACAGTTTTGAATTTTTGATGCCACCACTGTGAACCTGTGGCAAGGACAGAGGCTACATACTTGGGGAAGGGAGAGCACAGCAGCTATGGGACTTTGCCTGAACTCAGTGCTGCCTCGTCATAGCAGAAAGCAAAACAAAGCTGAATCCACCCAAAGACCACCCACAGAAAAAAACATTTAGTCTAGTCCCAACCATAGGGGAATTATTCATCCCCGTGGTTGAAACTTGCATGGTGAAAGCCTGGCTGCCATGGGATAAAATAGTCTGGGGTCCTTAATTAACTTGAAAGGCTGTCTAGGTCACAAGGACTGCAACTCCTAGTGCCATCTGGACAGACCTAGTGCTGTCCCAGAGGTCATGGCCACAGCGGTGCTTGTGTCAGTCCTCTTCCAGCTCCAGGCAGCTTAGCACAGAGAAACAGACTTCATTTGTGGGAAATTAAGTGATGAAGCGAGTCTCTGTCCATTAATCTAGAGAATTCCTTCAGGTCTGATCTCAGACCACCAATGTGGAACCTCCACATTTCTGCAAAAACCAATGACATTCTTCACAGAAATAGAAATAAAAAAATGAATCCTAAAATATATAGGCAACTACAAAAGACTCGGAATATCCAAAGCTAACCTGAGGCAAAACAAACCTGGGGGAATTACATTATCTAATTTCAAATTACCCTCTACGCCTGTAGTAACCAGAACAGCATGGCACTGTGATTAAAAACAGACACGTAGCCCAATGGAACAAAATAAACCCAGAAACCAATTCATACATCTGCAGTGAACTCATTCTCTATG
>NW_022448109.1:0-1923 GCF_009761245.1 Sapajus apella | reverse complement strand
AGAGACAGTGGTGTGAGAGGCTCTTTATGCTGGGTGCGGTGGCTCACCCCTGTAATCCGAGCACTTTGGGAGGCTGAGGCAGGAGAATCCCTTAAGATCAGGAGTTTGAGTTCAGCCTGGCCAACATGGCGAAACCTCATCTCTACTAAAATTACAACCACCACCAGCACAACAAAGCTGGGCGTGGTGGTGCACACCAGTAATCCCAGCTACTCAGGGGGCTGAGGCATGAGCATCGCTTGAGCCTGGGAGCTGGAGGTTGCAGTGAGCTGAGTTTGCACCACGACTCTCCAGCCTGGGCCACAGAGTGACACTCTGTCTCAAAACAGAGCAGAGCAAATCAAATCAAAGCAAAACAAAACGAAAGTCTCCTTAGATCCAAACTGGATTCCGGCCTTGATTCCACTAGTCACCATTCAACTACTTGCATCTCTTAGTCTCTGTTTCTTTAACTTCCAAAGGAAGTTAGCGTTTTCCTTGCGTGTGTGCTGAGGATTAAATGAGATGATGCGTGGAAAGCATTAGGCATGTAGCACACTTGGCAGATGGTGGTCGGCTCCCTGTGCTTTTCCCCAGTCTGTGGCCTACAGTTTAAATGGTGGAAGGAAGGACGTGAGATTTGAGGCTGGGGAAGGAGGCATGGGGTTCTAGGCAAGGGAGGCAGTCTCTTAGGCTGGAGCCAGGGGCCAGGCGCCTGGGCAGGCCACATTCCTCTGTGGCCCCTCCCAGACCCCCTTATGCTCTTGGTTTCTCCACCTTCTGATTCATCTGGACCCTCACCCCTTCCGGGAGCCAGTGTTCAGACACCATCGTGACTGACAGGTGCACTCTCCGAGACCCCAAGGGTAGGGGCTGCACTCCACCTCCCTGCCCCGTCTGTCCTGTGTATGCCCCTACAAGAATGCTCCCCTCTTGCCTTCAGGTGCCATTTCTGAACGCTGCTGGAGCCGGTGCCCAGGAGGAGCAGGCACGGCTCTGTGAGCAGCTCCAGAAACAACAGGTGTGCAGCCAGCACCAGGGTCACCCAGTGGCCTCGGCCCTGAGGGAGCCAGAGGCAGCGACCGCAGCCACAGGGACTAGGAGAGACCGTGGGTGTGGGGAGACCCAGCGGGCCCTGCAGGGCACCATCGACAAGCTGCAGGTGAGTGAGTCCTGGCAGGTGCCATGAAGGGTGGGGTGGGGTAGGTCGCTGCCGAGATGTGACCCCGTTATTTCGGCTCCAGAATGACTTCATGGCCCTCGTGAAGGAAAATGCGGACCTGAAGGAGCGGGTGGAAAAACTAGAACTCGGACTCATCCAGCTCTCTGGAAAGAGAGACATGATAAGTGAGCAGGAGGCCAGGGCAGGGCAGGGGAGCTGCAGGGTGGTGGGAGGGGCCCCAGTGTCTGAGCCTGTCCTCCCACAGGAAAGTCCATCAAACCAAATGACCATCAGACAGCAGTGGCCAAGACCCAGCACCAGAAGAAGAACGATGTTAGCATGATGTCCGAGGCCGAGGAGGGGATCAAGGTAAGGTGTACAACATCTCTGCTGGGGTGAGGGGGATGGGGGTGGGCGTGAGCGTGGGTGCCGGCACCCACGTGGTAGCTGAGCACCCCTACCTCCAGGTGAAGCTGCTAGAGCTGCAGTGCCCAGTGATGCAGCTTATGATCGGCCACGAGGTCCAGCGCCCTGCTAATGATTCCACTCCAGGGGCCCCAGCCCCCCAGGAGCTTGGTGCTGCTGACAAGGATGGTGAGTAGAGCCCTCAGGTGGGGTGGGCAGGCAGGAGCAGGGGAGGCTGGCACTGTACTCAGATCCCCACCTCCCTCTCTCCAAAGAATTTTATGAGATGAGCCCGGACGATGACAGCGACAGCCTGGAGCCTGCAGGAGGGAGGGTACACCACACCCCACTGCACAGCAGATTGCTCACGGCTGTGT
>NW_022448108.1:0-1918 GCF_009761245.1 Sapajus apella | reverse complement strand
CTGCTTTGTTCATAATAGCAAAAACTGAAACACCCAAATATAAATCAAAGGGAGACTAGATAAACAAATCATGATGTATCATTCAATGCAATACTGCTTAGCAGAAAAAAGGAATGAACTCCTAAGCCATACAAAAACATGAATGAGTTTCCAAAGCAGAATGTATAAGTCAGAAGAGTACATACTGTATTAGGTCATTTACGTAAAGCTCAAAAACAGGCAAGATTGATCTACAGCTAGAAATAACAAGCAGGGCTGCCCTGTGTGGGTAGAGAAGGGAAAGTTTCAAATGACTAGGGAGAGTCATGAAGAACTTTCTTGGGTGATGGTGATGCTCTATATCCTGATGCGGTGTTGGCTATGCTAGTATATGCATTTACTAAAAACACCAAACTGTACACTTAAGATGGGTGCACTTCATTCTGGGTAATTGTATCTGAATTTTAAATGTTTAAGGTTTTATTATAATTTAGATAGCTGCAGCTGTTCAAAAAAAAAAAAAAGTTACCACAATGCTTTCCATTTTTACTACTATGCGAGTTAGTAGAGATGCTAAATTCCATCATCCCTGCCCAGAGCTGTCTACAGTTGAGTATACTTTCAGTGTATATCTGCCTAAGGTGTTTGCAAGGGTCATTAGCTGTGGAGGGCATCAAATGGTCTCCACAGAGCAACTCAGAGGCAGGAAAAATACAAGTGATACTGTAGCTGATTCCAGTCCCCACACAGCCACAAGCAACAAGAGTCCCAGTCTTGATGAGGATCTGTTTACACTCAACTTGAGAAGATTTTCTTTAGCTCTGCATGAATTGCTAGCTCCCAAGGCATAACTTGAGAAGATTTTCTTTAGCTCTGCATGAATTGCTAGCTCCCAAGGCATAAATGCTACATTTCTCCATTATACTTTAAAAGCAATGTGGTGGTTTCAGAGAGCATTTGCGCAGAGACAGCTGAGATAATGTCTTCCTGTGACTACTTTCGGCACCATGATCAGTAAAACATCCACCAGGGAAGTTCCTGGAAAACCCAGGCCTGGGCCAAGAGTGCCAGTCACCCTGGACATCTCCCTGGGACCAAAGTGGAAAGCAGAGGCTAGCATAGCTGCACCACTAGCCTAAGCATCGTCATGAGCCTGTCCTCAGCCTGAGGGTGGGCATGTTCGACTCCCCACATGGTAGTCTGGGAAAATAAACCTGACCAGGATCGCTGTAACGGCTCCGTCTTTTTCACTTGTCATTTGCAGTGGTTAGTCTCTGAGATGGGTGTGCCGTCTTCACTCCTCCATGTAATTAACTTTCAAACATATCAATAGTAAAGATCCCTGTCTGACAGACAGTACAAAAGATGCTTCGTTGTTGAAATGCATCCTGGATGTACATGAAAAGTGGGGTTAAATCAAAATTTCTGTTCCCTCTGATTAATGCCACCAGCTCTGAGACGTTGTATCAGCAACATGCGGGAAAAGGAGCCAAGCTACTCCTCTGCCCTGCCCCGCCCTACTCTGCAAAGCTGTGTGACTCTGTGCAAGTGGCTTCACCTCTCTGTTTTCTCCTCTGTGAAATGATCATGTTGAAGTGGACCTTTCCACTCTGAAATGTCCTCTTCATTTGATTTTTAATTGACAGTGGTACCTTGACATCTCATACTTTAGTTGTACATTTTGTACTGTCGCCTTCTCTGTCAAGTAATTAATAAATCTCTAAATTAACACACAGGCAACAGCAGCCAGGCTCAGGGAATAAACACTTCCTGATTTATTAATACAGATTTTTCACACATTAAAGTTCCATTTTTTTTTTTTTGTTTTTGTTTTTTGTTTTTTGTTTTGTTTCCAGGCCAGAGTGCTGGAGTGCAGCTGCACAATCTTGGCTCCCACCTCAGCCACCTGAGTAGCTGGAACAGGAGTGTGCCATCACAC
>NW_022448107.1:0-1923 GCF_009761245.1 Sapajus apella | reverse complement strand
GAATTAACCACATGGACTAAAGTAATAGGAAACTGGAGTGATCTTTTTAACATTTTGCTTAAAATATCAATCATTTGTTTTGCTTTTCTAAGTCAAACAAATTTTTCTTTTGAACTATTAACAGCTTTTAACAATTTAGTGTACTTCCATAAACAAAATTTTGAGCATACTTGTTTCTCTCTACTTGATTTTTTTCAGAATTTGGAAACTATCTGTAAGTATTCTTAAGTTATGGGGATATAAGAATTTTTTGTTTGTTTGTTTTCTTTTTAACAGGACACAATCAGAAAAACTGATTGTGAAGATGAAGTTACCTCATCTTCAGAAACATATAAGTGACTTCATTTGTAAAAATTAATAACACAAACTCCAGGTAAGTTTTAAGTCACTTGCTGCACTCTCAAGAATCCCCTGCTATTCTTGCACCCCAGGTCTGCACAGATTCAGGAATGAGTGTTCTCAGAAAGGCTCAGGCCACAGGACCACGTTGGCATTAACTAGGGCCCCTCAATCCCAAGGCTCTACTCTACCAGGGAGCAGTTCACTGATTCCCCGCTCTTCTCTCTTCTGCCAGCCCCTGTGGCCCCGACTCCATTGGAAGGGCCAACCTGCAGCCATACCTGTGAGTGGGCCCATCCTGCCCACCTCCTTCTCCTGTTTTGCCAGGAGGAGGGGAAGAGCAACTATTGTCAAATATTGTTAAATATTAATTAATAATAACAACACAAATTTTAAGCTCTGAGAATGTTTTAAATAATTTGCCGAACTCAGAAGAATCCCCTGCTCCCCCGGCACCCTAGATCTGCACAGATGGAAGACTGAGTGTCCCCAGAAAGGCTCAAGCCACCGACCCGTGTTTGCATCTCTGGCCTGGCCACCCTCAACGCTGAGCCCTGCTTGGGGAGCTGCCGCTTACCCCTCTCCTCTGTGGAGAGTGCGCTGCGGGCTCCAGGACTGGGGAGACCCAGCTGCAGCCCCACCACAAGCCTTACCACTGCAGGTGCTTTTCTGGTGGTGCTGGGGAAAGAGCGAGTGGGACCCGCCAGCCACCTGAAAACCGTGTGGCTCCTGGTGAGGCTGGGAGGCATCGTGATGGAGACCCTGTCTCCCCTCATTTCTTCTGGGTGCACTTCCTGCTAGACCACAGGACCCCTCAGGATGCTTTGGGCTGAGGCGGCCCCAGCACCAGGACTTCCGGGATGCACAGCTTAGCATTGCTTTGCAGGTAGCATTCAGCACTGGTGCTAGTAAATCTGTAATTGCATTTTCTTTTATTTAAAAAGAAGTCAGGAGAAAAATAACTAAGGTTTAAAGAAAATATGTATATCTAATGAAAACTGTTGTAAAAAATATTTTTGTTTTCCCAACTCATCTAATTATTCACGTAAAAACCACCCCACTTTAGCTATAGTGTCAGTGTATTATTACATACATCCTTACTTGGAGACTGGGGAGTTACAGTCAGCATAAAACCATAACTGGCATCCTGGGAGGAGGAATCTCAGTCCAAATATCATCACAGAAGAATAGGCCTTATACCAAGTGAACTCGACAGACTTAATGAATAAAAAGCTTTGTTGAGTATGCCGTACTGCTTTTTCTCTCTCTCAAATTATTTAATAGTAAATCCCAAAAAAAAAAATAGGATATGAATAAAATGGAATTGGCATTGGGAACATCACAGTATAAACATAGAATTCAGGTACACAGGCCAGGTGCAGTGGCTCATGCCTGTAATCCCAGCACTTTGGGAGGCTCAGGGCGGGTGGATCGTTGAGTAGTCTGGCCAACATGGCAAAACCCCGTCTTTACTAAAATTACAGAAAAAGGCCAGACGTGGTTGTGTGCACCTGTAATCCCAGCTACTTGGGAGGCTGAGGCAGGTGAAGAGAAATCAGGGCTTCAGGACCCATGACTTTTTTT
>NW_022448106.1:0-1923 GCF_009761245.1 Sapajus apella | reverse complement strand
CGACTTATCAGGACATGGGACTTGCAATGGAGGAGTAATTCATGCAGAGCCAGTTATGTGGGAGACTGGAGTTTGTTTTAAATTTAAGTTGTACTTTGTCACCCAGGCTGGAGTGCAGTGGCATGATCTCTGCTCAATACAACTTCTGCCTCCGAGGTTCAAGAAACTCTCCTGCCTCAGCCTTCTGAGTAGCTGGGGTTACAGGTGGGCACCACCATGCCCAGCTAATTTTTGTATGTTTTTTCTGAGATGGAGTTTCACTCTTGTTACCCAGGCTGGAGTGAAATGGCATGATCTCCGTTTACTGCAACCTCTGCCTGCCGGGCTCAAGTGATTCTCCTACCTCAGTCTCCTGAGTAGCTGGATTACAGGCATGTGCCACCACCACTGGCTAATTTTGGATTTTTAGTAGAGACAGGGTTTCTCCATGTTGGTCAGGGTAGTCTTGAACTCCTGATACCAGGTGATCCACCCTCCTCAGCCTCCCTAAGTGCTGGGATTATAGGTGTGAGCCATCGTGCCACCCTGGAGTTTGATTATTACAAGTCAGTCTCCTAGATCAGGAGATTCAGGGATTAGCGTTTTTAAGGATGACTTAGTGAGTGGATGGGGCCAGCGAGTCAGGAATGATGATTGTTGGGTCGCAGGTGAAGTCATAGGGAATGGAAGGTGTCCTCATGTTGAGTCAGTTCCTGGGTGGGGCCCACAAAATCGGGTATGCCAGCTTATCCCTCTGGGTCATGCCAGCTGTTCCATCGAGTGCAGGGTCTGCAAAATATCTCAAGCACCAATTTTACGTTTTACAGTAGTGATATTATCCCCAGAAGCAATTTGGGGAGGGTTGGAATCTTGTAGCCTCCAGCGGCACGAGCCCATTAGAAATGAGTTTCTAATCTTTTGGCTGATTTGCTAGTTCTAAAAAGGCAGTCTAGTCCCCAGGCAAGAAGGTGGTTTGTTTTAGGAAAGGGCTGTTACCATCTTTGTTTCAAATTGTAAACTATTAACTAAGTTCTTCCCAAAGTTAGTTTGGCCGACGCCCAGGAGTAAACAAGGACAGCTTGGAGGTTAGAAACATGATGATGGAGTCAGTTAGGTCAAATCTCTTTCAGGGTCTCACTTATAATTTTGCAGTGGCGATTTCAGAATTCCCAGGGACTCATCTAGAAATGTATTATAGGCCAGGTGGGGTGGCTCACACCTGTAATCTCAGAACCTTGAGCAGCTGAGTCACGAGGATCACTTGAAACCAGAAGTTCGAGACCAGCCTAGGCAACATGGAGACTCCAGCTTTTATATTAAAAAACAAACAAACAAACAAACAAAAAGAAATTGTATCATAATTGTCTGCCTGAGCAATGAATGGGAGAATCACTTAGACCCAGTTTCCTGTCTCCCGTTCATTGATGGTTTCTCTTGGAGCAGGGCAGGACATGAGGGAAGCATGAATCAGGTCAAAGCCTGCCTGGACTGTTTGCCAGGGCTGTGGCTGGAATCTGATCGAATGCTGAGACTATGTGAGGCAGAAGACAGAAACTGGCCAGCCTCTTCCCTAGAGGTGGCAGTGGGGTCAAGGAAAATGCTCCAGAATAGATGTCTCAGCTGAACCTTCTCAAGTGGTTGGGGCAGAATGTGGTGGCTCAGGCCTGTGATCCCAGCACTTTTGGAGGCCGAGGCGAGTGCATCCCTTGAGGTCAGGAGTTTCAGATCAGGTTGGCCAACATGGCAAAACTCTGTCTCTACTAAAAATAGAAAAATTAATGGGGATGGTGTTACATGTCTGTAATCCCAGCCACTCGGGAGGCTGAGGCAGGAAAAGTGCTTGAAATGGGGAGGTGGAGGCTGCAGTGAACCCAAGATCGCACCACTGCACTGCAGCCTGGGGGATCGGGGAGGGGAGTAACTCTGTCTCATAAATAAATAAAT
>NW_022448105.1:0-1924 GCF_009761245.1 Sapajus apella | reverse complement strand
AGCTTGTGGCACGTAGCCACCTTCCCCGGGGCCGCCTCGGGCACAACCGCCAGCATTTTCCGGTGCCCTTGCGGCCCGCGGGCAGCAGAGCGCCAACAGTGCCCCTGGCCAACCGGGCACGCCAATGCGCATGCGCAAGACGCGAGTGACAAGCGCTAGAGCCCAACGAGGGCTCGGGTCACAGCGATCGCCCCCATCACCTAGGTGACCACAGTCTCAGCAGCTTGGCAAAGCAGGGGCCATCCCTAGCAGTGCCTCTGCCTTGGGCGACGGCCTCCGGCTCCCCAGGATCGCCGCCCGGATCCCGCGATTTCAGGAGTCGCGCAGGGCGGAAGCAGGCCGAGAAAAGCTGCACCGGAGCTTCAAGGATGGACCGGGAGATCCCCAAGGATCCCCACGATGTTACCGGAATGCTCAGACGCTGTGAGGGGTGCGTCTCCTGGAACGCTGTCCCTGCAGGGATTTCCAGGTACCGCCAGCCTGCGTGTCTCCGGACTGCTCACTCAGCGAGGGACTTCCCAGCACAGAGCAGAACCCTATAGGCTCAGGAGCTGCCTGCGACTGTTGGATGTCTCCGTGTGTCTTTCTGTGTGTGTGCTTCTGCGTGAGTCTGTGTGCGAGTCTGTGTGTGTGTGTTTCTGCGACTGTGTTTGTGTGTGTGTGTGTCTCTCTGTGGTGTCTGTGTGTGTATCTTACTGGGTGTGTTGATTTGTGTGTGTCAGCCCAGTATGCTGGACATGAGTGTGGCCAGGGCACTCCAGCAGGGTTTCTCTGTAGTTTCTCTACCCTCTGGTTCCCACCTGAACTCGACTCAGCTTTTTGTCTGTGGAACCCGGTCTTCGTTGTGTTGCTCTTCCTTTCTGAAGCCTTAGTGTAGTGGGGATCTGGCTCCATCCGAAGGCCTCCTAATCACCTGCCCATCGCGAGGGGGTCACTCCTGTGGAAAGAAGACCAACACAGCAAACGGAAAACCGAACTCTTCCAGGAGCCCTTGGTCCTGCTGCACATGTAGGTCTACTGCTGTCCTCAGGACCCCTTGAGAGACTACACTGTTGTGCAGGATTCCAACATGGGATTCTTGTTTCAAAAAAAATTGATTGTCATTCCTCTGTCAGAGCAAGCTTGAGATTCTGTATTACGAGTAGGCACGCAGGAGCTGCAAGTGCTTATGGGTCATGTTTCATATTTCCAGGAGCAATTCTCAGTATTGTTTTCCGGAAGGAATTATTGTAGATGTGGGTTCTGCATTTAAAGGCCTCTTCTGAATAGACTCTTCCTTTTTCTTCCTACTTTCTTTCATCAGATAATTCAGACACTGTGATGGGCAACAGAGATGGAAACAGAGAGACAGTTCCTAAATCGTCTTTTCTTGAAGAACTCATTTAGCGGACTCTTTGCTTATCTAGGGACAGATTGAATGGTCCGCAGGAAGCCATGGCATGTCGTCACAATGGGTTTGGTAGCATGAAGAGTTGAAACGACATTAAAGTAAGAAAACATTCATAGCTTCATAGCATCATGTCATTGTGCTCAGAATGATTTGGTACCCACTGTAGCTTGGGATTGATCCTTGATCTCAGCTGTCCGAGTAATTCTGGCGAGCGGTGCCCGTTTTGGCTTCCAGTGTCTAACGAACAGTGGTCTGCATGTGGGAATGGCAACATCTACACAGAGGCTGTGCTGTGATTGGTGGAGATTTCCAAGATATTGGCTGCAAATACGCAGGTACGTACAGTACCTTTGGTCATGTGTATGCCTTCTTTGAAATGCTAAATGTGATCTGACCTCTACGATGTGAATGTTAGATGAATTAGTTTACAAGGACCTTTTCTATGGCATTCTAACTGGTTTGACCTGCCTGAAGTAGGTCATAGGCCCTGTGAGACCTTTTCCTTCTGCTCTTCTTTAGCAGCTGAAAACTCAT
>NW_022448104.1:0-1925 GCF_009761245.1 Sapajus apella | reverse complement strand
TCTTGCCTGATTGCTCTGGCTAGAACTTCTAATACTATATTGAATAGCAGTGGTGAGAGAGGGCATCCTTGTCTGGTGCCACATTTCAAGGGGAATGCTTCCAGTTTTTGCCCATTCAGTATGATATTGGCTGTTGGTTTGTCATAAATAGCTTTTATTATTTTGAGATACGTTCCATGGATACCTAGCTTATTGAGTGTTTTCAGCATAAAGGGCTGTTGAATTTTGTCAAAGGCCTTCTCTGCATCAATTGAGATAATCATGTGGTTTTTGTCTTTGGTTCTGTTTATGTGGTGAATTACGTTTATAGACTTGCGTATGTTGAACCAGCCTTGCATCCCCGGGATGAAGCCTACTTGATCATGGTGGATAAGCTTTTTGATGTGCTGTTGCAATCGGCTTGTCAGTATTTTATTGAAGATTTTTGCATCTATGTTCATCATGGATATTGGCCTGTAGTTTTCTTTTCTTGTTGAGTCTCTGCCGGGTTTTAGAATCAGGATGATATAGGTGTCATAAAATGACTTCGGAAGAATTCCCTGTTTTTGTATTGTTTGGAATAGTTTCAGAAGAAATGGTTCCAGCTCCTCTTTGTATGTCTGGTAGAGTTCAGCTGTGAACCCATCTGGACCTGGGCTTTTTTTGGGTGGTAAGCTCTTAATTGCTGCCTCAACTTCAGACCTTGTTATGGGTCTGTTCAGGGTTTCGGCTTCTTCCTGGTTTAGGCTTCGCAGGAGGCAAGCGTCCAGGAATTTATCCATTTCTTCCAGGTTTATTAGTTTGTGTGCATAGAGTTGTTTGTAATAATCTCTGATGATGGTTTGAATTTCTGTGGAATCTGTGGTGATATCCCCTTTATCGTTTTTTATTGCATCAATTTGGTTATTCTCTCTTTTCTTTTTTATTAATCTGGCTAGTGGTCTGTCTGTTTTGTTGATCTTTTCAAAAAACCAGCTCCTGGATTTATTGATTTTTAGAAGGGTTTTTTGTGTCTCTATCTCCTTCAGTTTTGCTCTGATCTTAGCTATTTCTTGTCTTCTGCTAGACTTTGAGTTTTTTTGATCTTGCTCCTCTAACTCTTTCAGTTTTGAAGATAGGGTGTCAATTTTTGATCTCTCCTTGTTTCTCATGTGGGCACTTATTGCTATATATTTTCCTCTAGAGACTGCTTTAAATGTGTCCCAGAGATTCTGGTATGTTGTGTCTTCATTCTCGTTGGTTTCGAAGAACATCTTTATTTCTGCCTTCATTTCATTGTTTATCCAGTCAACATTCAAGAGCAAGTTGTTCAGTTTCCATGAAGCTGTGCGGTTCTGAGTTAGTTTTTGAATTCTGATTTCTAACTTGATTGCATTGTGGTCTGAGAGACTGTTTGTTACGATTTCCATTCTTTTGCATTTGCTGAGGAGTGATTTACTCCCAATTATGTGGTCAATTTTAGAGTAGGTGTCATGTGGTGCTGAGAAGAATGTATATTCTGTGGATTTGGGGTGGAGAGTTTTGTAAATGTCTATTAGGTTTGCTTGGTCCAGGTCTGAGTTCAAGTCCTGGATATCCTTGTTAATTTTCTGTCTGGTTGATCTGTCTAATGTTGACAATGGGGTGTTAAAGTCTCCCACTATTATTGTGTGGGAGTCTAAGTCTCTTTGTAAGTCATTAAGAACTTGCCTTATGTATCTGGGTGCTCCTGTATTGGGTGCATATATATTTAGGATCGTTAGCTCTTCTTGTTGCATTGATCCTTTTACCATTATGTAATGTCCCTCTTTGTCTCTTATGATCTTTGTTGCTTTAAAGTCTAATTTATCAGAGATGAGAATTGCAACTCCTGCTTTTTTTTGCTCTCCATTTGCTTGGTAAATCTTCCTCCATCCCTTTATTTTGAGCCTTTGTGTATCCTTGCATGTGAGATGGGTTTCCTGGAT
>NW_022448103.1:0-1925 GCF_009761245.1 Sapajus apella | reverse complement strand
TCTTGCCTGATTGCTCTGGCTAGAACTTCTAATACTATATTGAATAGCAGTGGTGAGAGAGGGCATCCTTGTCTGGTGCCACATTTCAAGGGGAATGCTTCCAGTTTTTGCCCATTCAGTATGATATTGGCTGTTGGTTTGTCATAAATAGCTTTTATTATTTTGAGATACGTTCCATGGATACCTAGCTTATTGAGTGTTTTCAGCATAAAGGGCTGTTGAATTTTGTCAAAGGCCTTCTCTGCATCAATTGAGATAATCATGTGGTTTTTGTCTTTGGTTCTGTTTATGTGGTGAATTACGTTTATAGACTTGCGTATGTTGAACCAGCCTTGCATCCCCGGGATGAAGCCTACTTGATCATGGTGGATAAGCTTTTTGATGTGCTGTTGCAATCGGCTTGTCAGTATTTTATTGAAGATTTTTGCATCTATGTTCATCATGGATATTGGCCTGTAGTTTTCTTTTCTTGTTGAGTCTCTGCCGGGTTTTAGAATCAGGATGATATAGGTGTCATAAAATGACTTCGGAAGAATTCCCTGTTTTTGTATTGTTTGGAATAGTTTCAGAAGAAATGGTTCCAGCTCCTCTTTGTATGTCTGGTAGAGTTCAGCTGTGAACCCATCTGGACCTGGGCTTTTTTTGGGTGGTAAGCTCTTAATTGCTGCCTCAACTTCAGACCTTGTTATGGGTCTGTTCAGGGTTTCGGCTTCTTCCTGGTTTAGGCTTCGCAGGAGGCAAGCGTCCAGGAATTTATCCATTTCTTCCAGGTTTATTAGTTTGTGTGCATAGAGTTGTTTGTAATAATCTCTGATGATGGTTTGAATTTCTGTGGAATCTGTGGTGATATCCCCTTTATCGTTTTTTATTGCATCAATTTGGTTATTCTCTCTTTTCTTTTTTATTAATCTGGCTAGTGGTCTGTCTGTTTTGTTGATCTTTTCAAAAAACCAGCTCCTGGATTTATTGATTTTTAGAAGGGTTTTTTGTGTCTCTATCTCCTTCAGTTTTGCTCTGATCTTAGCTATTTCTTGTCTTCTGCTAGACTTTGAGTTTTTTTGATCTTGCTCCTCTAACTCTTTCAGTTTTGAAGATAGGGTGTCAATTTTTGATCTCTCCTTGTTTCTCATGTGGGCACTTATTGCTATATATTTTCCTCTAGAGACTGCTTTAAATGTGTCCCAGAGATTCTGGTATGTTGTGTCTTCATTCTCGTTGGTTTCGAAGAACATCTTTATTTCTGCCTTCATTTCATTGTTTATCCAGTCAACATTCAAGAGCAAGTTGTTCAGTTTCCATGAAGCTGTGCGGTTCTGAGTTAGTTTTTGAATTCTGATTTCTAACTTGATTGCATTGTGGTCTGAGAGACTGTTTGTTACGATTTCCATTCTTTTGCATTTGCTGAGGAGTGATTTACTCCCAATTATGTGGTCAATTTTAGAGTAGGTGTCATGTGTTGCTGAGAAGAATGTATATGCTGTGGCTTTGGGGTGGAGAGTTCTGTAAATGTCTATTAGGTTTGCTTGGTCCAGGTCTGAGTTCAAGTCCTGGATATCCTTGTTAATTTTCTGTCTGGTTGATCTGTCTAATGTTGACAATGGGGTGTTAAAGTCTCCCACTATTATTGTGTGGGAGTCTAAGTCTCTTTGTAAGTCATTAAGAACTTGCCTTATGTATCTGGGTGCTCCTGTATTGGGTGCATATATATTTAGGATCGTTAGCTCTTCTTGTTGCATTGATCCTTTTACCATTATGTAATGTCCCTCTTTGTCTCTTATGATCTTTGTTGCTTTAAAGTCTAATTTATCAGAGATGAGAATTGCAACTCCTGCTTTTTTTTGCTCTCCATTTGCTTGGTAAATCTTCCTCCATCCCTTTATTTTGAGCCTTTGTGTATCCTTGCATGTGAGATGGGTTTCCTGGAT
>NW_022448102.1:0-1925 GCF_009761245.1 Sapajus apella | reverse complement strand
TTTTTTTTGATCCTGACAGCTTCCCACTTTGATCTCTGTGTTGTCCCTTGCAGTTCATTTATTGAATAAATCAGGCCGTTTCCCCATAGTTTGGATTATGCTAAGTGTATTCTCATTATGCTGTTTCCCATACTGTGAAGTTTGCTAATTGTATCTTGGGATGTTGGTTAACTTGCTCTTCACTTTGTTCTAGTTTTTATTAATTAGTAGTTTGATCTTAAGACTTGGTCAGATTCAGGTTGGACTGAGGGTCAGGAGAAAAAGACTGTGCTAGTTTCTTCTGGGAGGAGGTGTGTGCTCTCTGGACATCTTTTCTTTTTTCATTAGTGATGTTAATGGCCACTGATCAATTATGGATTGAACAATGAAGGTATTGTTGTATCATTCCTTCTTCATTTATGAGCTGTCATACTTCCAGAAAGAGATACTGCTACCCTAAGAAGGGCCTTGCATGAAGAAAAAAATAATGTAAATATAAAAAAGAGATGCTGCTTCTTATAAACTGTGTTACTCACTTGTACAATTTATATAGAAAATGCCAGTTCATGGCTTGATTTCTTCTGTTTATCATTTTTCAAAATGATGGGCTGTTTCATTTATATCCTTCAATGGTGACCACTTCTATTAATTAATTTATGTAGGCAGGGAGGGTCGAGCTCTGTTGCCCAGGTTGGTATGCAGAGAAGCAGTCATGCCACTACAGCCTCAATCTTCTAGGCTCAGGTGACCCTCCCATCTCAGCTTCCTGACTAGCTGGGACCAAAGACATGGGCCCTCGTACCTGAGTAATTTTTTAAATGTTTTGTAGAGACAAAGTCCCCCTGTGTTGCACAGGCTGGTCTTGAACTCCTGGGTGAAGTGGTCCTCCTAATTCAGCCTCCCAGAGTGTTGAAATTACAGGCATGAGGAACTGTGCCAGCCCGCTTTTATTTTTTCAAAAGGATCATTATGAATGCAGACAATCAAACACATCTGATATATCTCAATTCACTGCAACTATTATCCTGATTAATGCACAAAATGTCCTATCGTTGGTTAGAAGGAGTCCCTTTAGACTGGCCCTTCAGACATGTTGAAATCATCCTAATGATCTCTGATGGATTCTTTGCTATCCAGAATGACAATATGTTCCAGACTCCTTACACATTTCTGGCCTAGACTTGGAATCAGCACTTTCTCCAGGAAGGCTTGTTTTCTTTCATTGGGCAATGGTATTTTGAGACTATTTTGAGACTACAATCTTGGTGCTAGGGGTAAATAGTATAATTTTAAAACTTCAAAAAATGCCTGGCTCATGCCCATAATCCCAGCACTTTGGGAGGCCGAGACGGGTAGATTACCTGGGGTCATGACTTTCAGACCAGCCTGGACAACATGGTGAAACCCCATCTGTACTAAAAATACAAACAATTAGCCAGGCATCATGGCAGGAGCTTGGGAGGCTGAGGCAGGAGAATCGCTTGAAACTGGGAGACGGATGTTGTGGTGAGCTGAGATTGCATCATTGCACTCCAGCCTAGGCAAAAACAGCAAAACTCTGTTTCAAAAAAAAAAAAAAATTTAAAAATTAACAGCGTTATAGAAGTATAATTTACATACTAAAATTTACCCATTTTAAGTGTACAATGATATGTGTGTGTGTGTGTGTGTTTGTGTGTGAGGAGAGAGAGAGAGAGAGAGAGAGAGAGAGAGAGAGACAGGGTTATCACTCTGCTACCAAGGCTGGAGTGCGGTGGTGCCATCATGGCTCACGGTAGCCTCAACCTCTTGGGATCAGGTGATCCTCCTGCCTCAGCTTCCTGAGTACCTGAGACTACAGGCTTGTGCCACCACACTTGTTTAAGTGTTTAAATTATTTGTAGAGATGGAGTCTCTATGTTTCCCAGGCTGTTCTTGTACTCCTGGGCTCAAGTGATCTTCTTGCC
>NW_022448101.1:1402-1926 GCF_009761245.1 Sapajus apella | reverse complement strand
AGCAGTTGAGAAACCCTTTCTTTGGAGAGTTTGAAAAGAGATATTTCCAGCCGTATTCAGGCTCATAAGAATAAGCGGTAAGATCGAATCTAAAACACAGGAGAAACGTCTGTTTCAATCTTCCCTGCTGTGTGTTCTTTCACCTTAGGAAGTTGCATCTATTATTAGGTTCAGCGAGTTAGAAACACGTTTCTTCCAAAATCTGCGTTTGGATATTCCTGAGTGAATAGGAGTATAGGATGTAATGAGAAACATCTGACTCTAAAACAAAAACGGAGCTATGTAGCAGAATGATTGTCAAGGCACATATTCAACTTAGAGAATTAAACAGAGGTGTGAATGTAGCCGTTCTGAAACCCTTTCTTTGGAGAATCTGGAAAGAGATATTACCAGCCATATAGAGGCACATAAGAATTAGAGCAATGATTGTGTCCAAACTGCAGGAGAAACGTCTGTTTTAAACTCCTCTGCTGTGTTTTCTTTCACCTTAGGAAGTTGCATCTATGTTTAGATTCAGCGAGTTA
>NW_022448101.1:0-1302 GCF_009761245.1 Sapajus apella | reverse complement strand
TTCTCTGCTGTGTGTTAGTTCCCCTTAGGAAGTTGCATCTACGTTTGGAATCAGCGGGTTAGAAACACGCTCCTTCTAAAACTGTGTTTGGATATTAATGAGTGAATGGGAGTATAGGATGTAATGAGAAATCTCTGGCTCCAAAAGAAAAACGGAGCTGTGTAGCAGAATGATTGTCAACGTGTATATTCAACTTACAGAGTTAAACAGATGTGTGAATGTAGCAGATGAGAAACCCTTTCTTTGGAGAATCTGGAAACATATATTTCCAGCCATAAACAGCCTCTTAAGAATTAGCGGTAAGTTCGAATCTAAACCAAAGGAGAAACGTTTGTTTCAAACTTCTCTGCTGTGTGTTCGTTCAACTTAGGGAGTTGCATCTATGATTAGATTCAGCGAGTTAGAAACACGTTTCCTCTAAAAGCTGCGTTTGGATATTCCTGAGTGAATAGGAGTACAGGATGTAATGAGAAATATCTGGCTCTAAAACAAAAAGGAGCTATGTAGCAGAATGATTGTCAAGGAGTATATTCAACATAGAGTGTTAAAGAGATGTGTGAACGTAGCAGTTCAGAAACCCTTTCTTTGGAGAATCTGGAAAGAGATATTTCCAGCCGTATACTGGCTCATAAGAATTAGCGGTAAGATCGCATCTAAACCACAGGAGAAACGTCTGTTTTAAAGTTCTCTGCTGTGTGTTCGTTCACTTTAGGAAGTTGCATCTATCTTTAGATTCGGCGAGTTAGAAACACTGTTATTCTGAAAGCTGCGTTTGGATATTCCTGAGTCCATCGGAGTATAGGATGTAATGAGAAATATCTGGCTCTAAAACAAAAACGGGGCTATGTAGCAAAACGATTGTCAAGGTGTATATTCAACTCACAGAGTTAAACAGATGTGTGAATGGAGCAGTTGAGAAACACTTTCTCTGAGAGTTTGGAAAGAGATGTTTCCATCCGTATACAGGCTCATAAGAATTAGCGGTAAGATCGAATCTAAACCACAGGAGAAACGTCTGTTTCAATCTTTTCTGCTGTGTGTTCATTCACATTAGGAAGTCGCATCTATGTTTAGATTTAGCTGGTTAGAAACACGTTTCTTCTAAAAGCTGTGTTTGGATATTCCTGAGTGAATGGGAGTATAGGATGTAATGAGAAATCTCTGGCTCTAAAACAAAAACGGAGCTATGTAGCAGAATGATTGTCAAGGTGTATATTCAACTTACAGAGTTAAACAGATGTGTGAATGGAGCAGTTGAGAAACCCTTTCTTTGGAGAGTTTGAAAAGAGATATTTCCAGCCT
>NW_022448100.1:0-1926 GCF_009761245.1 Sapajus apella | reverse complement strand
CCCCTAAAGCCTCAGCAATACACAGAACAGGGGATCTTTGCCAGTCAAGCACCGGGAATTACAAGCATGGAGTTGTATAATAATCCGAGACCATGTCCCTGATTGGTGCACAAATATATACCAATAACAGACAAACAAGAGAGCCAAATCAAGAGCAAACTACCATTGACAATTGCAACAAAGAGAATCAAATACCTAGTTATACAACTAACAAAGGATGTAAAGGACCTCTTTAAGGAGAACCACAAACCACTGCTCAATGAAATAAGAGAAGACACAAACAGATGGAAAAACATACCATGCTGATGGTTAGGGAGAATTATTATCATGAAAATGGCCATACTGCCCAAAGTAATCTACAGATTCAATGCTATCCCCATCAAGCTACCAATGACCTTCTTCAGACAATTGGAAAAAAACAGTTTAAATTTCATATGGAATCACAAGAGAGCCTGCATACCCAAGACAGTCCTAATCAAAAAGAACAAAGCCAGAAGCATCACACCACCAGACTTCAAAATGTACTACCAGGCTACAGTAATCAAAACAGCATGGTACTGGTACCAAAACAGAGATATAGACCAATGGAACAGAACAGAGCCCCCAGAAGAAACACCACACATCTACAACCATCTGATCTTTAACAAACCCAGCAAAAACAAGCAATGGGGAAAGGACTCCATGTTTAATAAATGGTGTTGGGAAAACTGGCTAGCCATGTGCAGAAAGCAGCAACTGGACCCCTTCCTGACACCTTACACTAAAATTAACTCCAGATGGATTAAAGACTTAAACATAAAACCTAACACTATAAAAAACACTAGAAGAAAACGTAGGCAAAACCATCCAAAACATAGGCATAGGTAAGGGCTTCATAACTAAAACACCAAAAGCAATCGCAGTAAAAGCCAAGATAGACAAATGGGATCTAATTAAACTCCTGAGCTTCTGTACAGCAAAAGAAACAATCATTAGAGTGAATTGGCAACCAACAGAATGGGAAAAACATTTTGCAATCTACCCATCTGACAAAGGGCTAATATCCAGAATCTACAAAGAACTAAAACAGATATACCAGAAAAAAAAAACAAACAACCCCATTCAAAAGTGAACGAAGGATATGAACAGAAACAACAAACATGAAAAAATGCTCATCATCACTTGTCATTAGAGAAATGCAAATCAAAACCACACTGAGATACAATCTCATGCTGTTAGAATGGCAATCATTAAAAAATCTGGAGACAACAGATGCTGGAGAGGATGTGGAGAAATAGGATCACTTTTACATTGTTGGTGGGAGTGTAAATTAGTTCAACCAGTGTGGAAGACAGTGTGGCGATTCCTCAAGGACCTAGAAATAGAAATTCCATTTGACCCAGCAATCCCATTATTGGGTATATATCCAAAGGATTATCAATTGTTCCATTATAAAGACACACACACATGTATGTTCATTGTGGTACTGTTTACAATAGCAAAGACTGGGAACCAACCTGAATGCCCATCAATGATAGACTGAACAAGGAAAATGTGGCACATATACGTCATGGAATACTATGCAGCCATATAAAATGATGAGTTTGTGTCTTTTGTAGGGACATGGCTGGATCTGGAAACTATCTTTCTCAACAGACTGACACAGGAACAGAAAATCAAACACTGCATGTTCTCACTCATAGGCGGGTGTTGAACAATGAGAAAACATGGACACAGGGAGGGGAGCATCACACACTGGTGTCTGTTGGTGGGAACTAGGGGAGGGACAGTGGGGGATAGGAAGGTTGGGGAGGGATAACATGAGGAGAAATGCCAGATATAGGTGATGGGGGGTGGAGGCAGAAAACCACTATACACACACACACACACACACACACACAAACACATATATACATATATACACACACACATATATACATACACACA
>NW_022448099.1:0-1926 GCF_009761245.1 Sapajus apella | reverse complement strand
TAGAGCCAGATATTCCTCATTACATCCTGTAATTCTTATGATCCTTATATGGCTGGAAATATCTCTTTCCAAATTCTCTAAAGAAATGGTTTCTGAATTACTACATTCACTTTTCTTTTTTACTCTGTAACTTGAATATACACCTGGATAATCATTGTGCTACATAGGTCCATTTTTGTTTTAGAGCTAGATATTTCTCATTATACCCTGTACTCTCATTCACTCAGGAATATCCAAACCAGCTTTTAGAAGAAACGTGTTTCTCACTCGCTGAATCTAATCATAGATGCAACGTCCTAAGTTGAACGAACACACAGCAGAGAAGTTTGAAACAGACGTATCTCCTGTGGTTTAGACGTGATGTGGCCGCTAATTCCTACGAGCCTGTATAAGGGTGGAATTATCTCTTTCCAAATTCTCCAAGAAAGGGTTTCTGAAGTGCTACATTCACACATCTGTTTAACTCTGTATGTTGAATATACACCTTGACAATCATTCTGCTACATAGCTCCGTTTTTGTTTTAGAGCCAGATATTCCTCATTACATCCTATAATTCTTATGTTCCTGTATATGGCTGGAAATATCTCTTTCCAGATTCTCCAAAGAAAAGGTTTCTGAACTTCTATATGCACTTATCTTTTTAACTCTGTAACTTAAATATACACCTGGATAATCATTGTGCTACATAGCTCCATTTTTTTTTAGAGCCAGATATTTCTCATTATATACTGCACTCTCATTCACTCAATAATATCCAAACGCAGCTTTTAGAAGAAACGTGTCTCTAACTCGCTGAAACTAATCATAGATGCAACTTCCTAAGGTGAACGAAAACACAGCAGAGAAGTTTGAAAAAGACGTTTCTCCTGTGGTTTAGATTCAATCTTACCGCTAATTCTTATGAGCCTGTATATGACCGGAATTGTCTTTTTCCAGATTCTACAATGAAAGCGTTTCTGAAATTCTACTTACACATATCTGTTTATATCTGTAAGTTGAACACACACCTTGAAAATCAATCTGCTACACAGCTCCGTTTTTGTTTTAGAGCCAGGTATTTCTCATTACATCCTATACTCCAATGGACTCAGGAATATCCAAACGCAGCTTTTAGAAGAAGCGTGTTTCCAACTCGCTGAATCTAAACATAGATGCAACGTCCTAAGGTGAACGAACACACACCAGAGAAGTTTGAAATAGACGATTCTCGTGTGGTTTAGACGCCATCTTACCGCTAATTCTCATGAGTCTGTAAAGCGCTGGAAATATCTCTTTCCAAACTCTCCAAAGAAAGGGTTTCTCAACTGCTACATTCACACATCGGTTTAACTCTGTAAGTTGAATACACGCCTTGACAATCATTCTAATACATAGCTCCATTTTTGTTTTAGAGCCAGATATTTCTCTTTACATCCTATACTAACATTCACTCAGGAATATCCAAACGCAGCTTGTAGAAGAAACGTTTTTCTAACTCGCTGAATCTAATCATAGACGCATCTTTCTAAGGTGAGCCTACAAACAGCAGAGAAGTTTGAAACCGACGTTTCTCCTGTTGTTTAGACGCGATCTTGCCTATAATTCTTATGATCCTGTATATGGCTTTAAATATCTCTTTCCAGATTTTCCAAAGAAAGGCTTTCTGAACTGCTACATACACACATCTGTTTATCTATTTAAGTTGAATATACACGCCTTAATCATTCTGCTACATAGCCCCGTTTTTGTTTTAGAGCCAGACATTTCACATTACATTGTATACTCCCATTGACTCAGGAATATCCAAACGCAGCTTTTAGAAGAAACGTGTTTCCAACTCGCTGAATCTAAACATAGATGTAACTTCCTAACTTAAACGAACACACAGCCGATACTTTGAAACAGACGTTTCTCCTGTGGTTTAGACGCGACCTTACAGCTAATTC
>NW_022448098.1:1149-1926 GCF_009761245.1 Sapajus apella | reverse complement strand
TAAACTGATGTGTGTGTGCAGCAGTTCAGAAATCCTTTCTTTGGAGAATCTGGAAACAGATATTTCCAGCCTTATACAGGCATATAAGAACTTCCTTTAAGACTGCATTTAAAACACAGGAGAAACGTCTATTTCTAACTGCTCTGCTTTGTGTTCGTTCACCTTAGGAAGTTGCCTCTATGTTTAGATTCAGCGAGTTAGAAACACCTTTCTTTTGTAATCTGCGTTTGGATATTCCAGAGTGAATTACACTATACGATGTAATGAGAAATATCTTGCTCTAAAACAAAAACGCTGCTATCTAGCAGAAAGGTTGTCAATCTGTACAATCAACTTACAGAGCTAAACTGATGTGTGTGTGCAGCAGTTCAGAAATCGTTTCTTTGGAGAATCTGGAAACATCTATTTCCAGCCATATACAGGCATATAAGAACTGGCAGTAAGACTGCGTTTTAAACACAGGAGAAACATCTCGTTCAAACTGCTCTGCTTTGTGTTCGTTCACCTTAGGTAGCTGGCTCTATGTTCAGAATGAGCGAGTTAGAAACACGTTTCTTCTAATAGCTGCGTTTGGATATGCCAGAGTGAATGAAACTATAGGCTGTAATGAGAAATATCTTGCTCTAAAAGAAAAACGCAGCTATCTAGCAGAATCGTTGTCAAACTCTGCAATCAACTTACAGAGTTAAACTGATGTGTGAGAGCAGCAGTTCAGAAATGCTTTCTTTGGAGA
Source organism: Sapajus apella (assembly GCF_009761245.1). NCBI lineage: Eukaryota > Metazoa > Chordata > Mammalia > Primates > Cebidae > Sapajus > Sapajus apella. Next base: position 1,193 of record NW_022448098.1, on the reverse strand, counting down.
ATCTGTTTCCAGATTCTCCAAAGAAAGCATTTCTGAACTGCTGC
>NW_022448098.1:0-1049 GCF_009761245.1 Sapajus apella | reverse complement strand
TGGAAACAGATATTTCCACCAGCATACAGGCACATCAGAACTAGAAGCAACACCGCGTTTGAAACACAGCAGAAACGTCTAGTTCAAACTGCTTTGCTTTGTGTTCGCTGACCTTAGGAAGTGGCATCTATGTTTAGCTTCAGTTTGTTAGAAACACTATTCTTCTAAAAGCTTCGTTTGGATATTCTAGAGAGAATGAGACTATAGGCTCTAATGAGAAATATCTTGCTCTAAAACCAAAACGCAGCTATCTAGGAGAATGTTTGTGAAGCTGGACAATAAACTTACCGAGTTAAAGTGATGGGTGTGTGCAGCAGTTAAGAAATCTTTCTTTGGAGAATCTGGTATTTTAAGCCATATACAGGCATATGAGAACGAGAAGTAAGTCTGTGATTAAAACACACGGGAAACGTCTATTACAACCTGCTCTGCTTTGTGTTCGTTTACCTTAGGAAGTTGCATCTATGTTAAGATACAGCCAGTTAGAAAACCGTTTCTTCTAAAAGCTGAGTTTGGATATTCCAGAGTGAATGAGACTATAGGCTGTAATGAGAAATATCTGGCTCTAAAACAAAAAGCAGGTATCTAGCAGAATCTTTGTCAAACTCTGCAATCAACTTACAGAGTTAAACTGATGTGTGAGAGCAGCAGTTCAGAAATGCTTTCTTTGGAGAATCTGGAAACAGATATTTCCAGCCATATACAGGCATATAAGAACTAGCAGTAAGACTGCATTTAAAACACAGGAGAAACATCTCGTTCAAACTGCTCTGCTTTGTGTTTGCTCACCTTAGCAAGAGGCATCTATGTTCAGATTAAGCGAGTTAGAAACACGTTTCTTCTAAAAGCTGCGTTTGGATATTCCAGAGTCACTGAGACTATAGGCTATAAAGAGAAATATGTTGGTCTAAAACAAAAACGCAGCTATCTAGCAGAATGGTTGTTAAGCTGTGCAATCACCTTACAGAGTTAAACTGATGTGTAAGTGCAGCAGTTCAGAAGTCCTTTCTTTGCACAATAGGGAAGGAGATATTTCCAGACGTATACAG
>NW_022448097.1:0-1926 GCF_009761245.1 Sapajus apella | reverse complement strand
ATTCACTAGGGCAATATTAAATATAAAATATGTGGTTTTATTTATCACGAGAAGATAACATATTACGTAGTGGAAATATATATACATGTATAGGTATATGTAGGTGTGTGTATACTCAGTTTATAACATTTCTTTCTATATTGATGTTTGATAGAGAAACAAAGACATTGATTCTAAGAACTTTGGAGTCATCGAAGGCTTTTGGGGGGAGGAATGGACAGCAATAAAACTGTTGAGATCAAAATGATTTAAAATTCGAGGTGCTATATACCTCAAGATAATTTTTGATTTAACCAAAATCACAGTAACATGTATCATATTATTTATAGTAAGTCTAATCAGTGAATATCATTACAAAGCTACCCATAATTTAGTGTACTTAAAACATAAATGTGATGTCATTTAACTGCTGACAAACCAGTTTTAATGACAGAAATAGCTTGAGTTAAAAGAAAGATCTTGAAAAGTTTACAGCTTTATTTTTTCAAGCACCACAAACTAATAAGGAAAAACATATGAGTTAGATAAAATACTTCATTGTTACTTTTATTGGGTAAGTCAATGTGATATGATTACATTTTAGAAACATTTAATTCTTCATCATATGAAATCACATTGATGTTTGGTTATATTTTCTCTTCTGGTGATGTAGCCATTCAAACTATTTTACTTATATCAAAGCAGAGATATTATGAAGTTAAAACTAAAGTCATTTTCATCAAAGCTAATCATAAATTTTATTTTCTTAAGTGTCTCCAAGAGTATTCACACTGCAGGTCTATAAAGGAGACTCTTAAAAGCACTCTGGGGTCTTGGGTTCTAATTAGAAAGAATCCCATCAAACATGGGAGCATTGCTGTGATGATAGGCAGGAGAGCAAAAACAAAAACACTCACATTTGGTTCATGAGGCTTTGCGTGAACCCATTGAACACTGATATTTTAGGAAGGTATTTCTTACTGTTGAAAGTATAATTGGCCATTCATTACTTAGATGGCTAGCTGCACAGTGGTTTGTACCCATTTGTATAACTTACGTAAATGCATAAATGCTTCCTTTTAAATGACATAAAATCTAAATCACTCTATACACTAATAAATGATAGTTGCTAGCTATCTTGTACACAGTTCCCTTTTTATTGGTTAAAAAAAATGTAGGTGAACATCACAGATGCAAAATGTTTGTTGTTAAGAATGTGTGTTTACAGGTGCGGAATACCCTAAGGATGGGTAGAACTGATTCCCTGCTGCAGGTGCAGACTTTAATAAACAGGAAATTGTCTTTCCTCTAATCACTTCTCTCCTTTATCATGCTTTTGGATTATCTCAATTCACATTAAGTATCACTTGTGCATAAAGCATATACAGTGTACTATATTTATTTAGGTATACATGTGACTAGATCTTCTATGAATAAAACCCAGAATGCATTCACATGAGAAAATGGAGTGGTTTAATTTAAATATTTTAGGAGTGCTAGAACACTAATAAACATCTGGAAGAACAGATAAAACTAGATAAATGTTTAGCCTTGTTATGAGTAACACACTAGCATACGATTAGGTTTATAATGGTTGTAATTTAACAAAACTGTTGTGTGAAATATTTTCTTTAGCATTCATTAAAAACTATTAATGCACTTGTGTTTTTCATGGACTAAATTTTTTTTTGCAGCAGACACCCGTTATTAGTATAACACAAATGTGCTAAAAACCAAATAGTTTGGTGTCAAAATGTTTTAAGTAGGATTGTGAAAAGAAACTTTATACCAATCTTTATTTTTTTTTCATTTTTACAAGGGAAATTTTACCACAAATTCCATATTTTAATGATATTATACCAACTCTATTTTTAAACTCATTTTGTCACTGTTTTGTAACAGAAACACTGTAAATATTATAGATGTGGTAAACTATTATACTTGTTT
>NW_022448096.1:0-1926 GCF_009761245.1 Sapajus apella | reverse complement strand
CACCTACACTCCACAATACACACACCCAGCCTCCTCCATCAGACACACACCTACACTCCACAATACACACACCCAGGCTCCTCCATCAGACACACACCTACACTCCACAATACACACACCCAGCCTCTTCCATCTGATACCCACCTACACTCTACAGTACACACACCCAGCCTCCTCCATCTGACACCCACCTACACTCCACAATACACACACCAGCCTCCTCCATCTGACACACACCTACATTCCACGATAAACACACCAGCCTCCTCTATCTGACACACACCTACACTCCACAATACACACACCAGCCTCCTCCATCTGACACACACCTACACTCCACAATACACACACCAGCCTCCTCCTTCTGACACACACCTACACTCTGCAACGAGATAGAACCCAGTGTGCTTTATTTTGGGAGCCGACTTACATTCTGCCATTAATATGCACATTGCCCACTTTCTGGGGTTCCCACCTGGAATCTGAGACAGACCCATTCATCCTTCAGCATCCTGGGGTCGCTGAGGGCCGTTGCTCGGGCATTTTTGGAAGGAAGGTTGCTCTTCATCTAAGGCATTCTGGAAGGTTGGTCTTATTCTAAAGCATTTTTGGAAGGAAAGCTGGTCTTCTGCTAAGTCATTTTTGGAGGACACATTGGTGTGCACCTGCAGCCTCTGACATTTTATTCTAGTGTTTTCTCTGGCTTTTTTGCCTAGGAGAAGCCTAGTTGTGAATCCGTGTGCCTGAGATGTTCTCAACCCCTGTCTTCCATGGCGTGTCCTGCCATGGGGGTGCCCCGGAGTTCTGAGAGGTGGAAGCTGCTGTCCCCCACCTTCCTCCTCATCCCAGTGACTTCCCAAAGTCCTGGTGCAGGAAACACCTGTGCTGAGGACCCAGGGCCCCTTCCCTCCAAAACCTGACTCCGGGGTCAGAGGCACAAACAGGTGTTTTTTCTCAGAATCGCGCTGCTGTCTGCATTCAGCCTGGGGATCAAAAGGCCACGGGGCCAGAGGTCACAGGCAGCCACGCGGGTTCCCCCGGGGGCCGGGGCTGACCAGGTGGTTAATATTATCAGCACTCGTTTGCCGGAGCTGGGCTGGCTCGTCCCGAATAAATTTAACGAGAGCGACTTTCAAAGCCCACCTATTAGAGACGTCTGCTCAATTGACGGAGGGTTACCGGTAACTCGAGGAGGCAGCTTGGCCCTGCTCGAAATGGGAACACATGGGTTCTCTGGCCTGGTCCCATTTGTGGTGATTTTAGGGGGCCTCATTTCCATTTGTAAGAAACATAACTACTTACATATGGAAAGAATGAATAAGAGAAGTCATTAAAATTTCTCTAATTTAGAGAGAGAGAGGAAAAAAAAAAAAGAACGTAATGAAGTAATATCTTTACCAGACCAGGCAGAAATGTAAATTAGACCTCGGAAGAAAAGCTATTAACAGATCGTTTGATTGCTGCGTTGCTGGGCCGTTTTTCTTTTTTTTTTTTTTTTTTTTTTTTTGTAAAAAACAGGATTGTTGGATTGCTGCGTCGCTTGCCCGTTTTTCTTTTTTCTTTTTTTTAATCTAATGAATTTATGAATTGTTACTTGTTGGGTCACAGATTTTGTTAATTTCCGACGAGCCTTGCTCGGCCGTAGGAAGGGAGGGTTTGCTTATAAACCACGGATGGTAAGTCCATTAGTCGGGAGTTTGCTAATCAGAACACAAATGGTAATATGTTCGGTCCGGCATTAAAAAACAAACAAAGAAAAACACGTGAATTATTTCAAGTTGGGTTTTTTTTTTTGTTTTCCAACGTCTGTCCATTCTCACCAGGGGTCATTGGAAAACTTAAACATCAGGGAGTCACAGGTAACCTAGCTAGGTAGCTGCCTGATTATAAAATATATGGGAAAGCGTTTGTTTTATTTATTTTATT
>NW_022448095.1:0-1927 GCF_009761245.1 Sapajus apella | reverse complement strand
CTGGCATTTGTTTCTAAAAAAAGTTTATAAAATTTTAAGCATGGAAAGTTTGGAAGATTAACATAATGAATTCAGATATATGCGCTGCATTTGATTTCAACATTGTAAGTATAAAGTTTGAATAATAACATGCTTTGTGTTTTTATGTTGTGACGAAATGAGGCATGACCATTACCATCACTTCTATTTAATATTTTATTCATCATAGGAAGTAAATTAAGATTAGCAAGAGGAAAAAACTCAGGTTAAGCACTGAAAAGAAAAAGGCAAAGCTGTAATTTTTCAGAGATGATATGACTGAATAAAAGGGTTTCTCAAAATCCTGATTCAATTATGATAATAGAAAGTTTAGTAAAATTGCTATGTATATTATCAATACAAAAATATTCTTATTTCTTCAGACCGCACAAGAAGCAGGATGCTGGCATCTGTTTGTGGTGATGTAACCGAATTTCAGGGAGCGGGAGAGGCTCAGCTCCCCTGAGAGGATGTTCTTCCAGGCTCTTGGTCTCTCACTCCCCCAGGAATGGGAAGGAGGACCCTGCCGGGCGCAGTGCACTCGTAAAGTAAGTATTGGACCCCAAAGAGTTTCGCAGAAAATCATTTATTTAGGCAGAGAAAGAAAAAAGAGAGAGAAAAAGATGAGAGAGAGAAGCTTCCAAGAGATTGTGGAAGTGTATCCAGATATGGAGTCCAAGGAAGTGTGGAAGGAGGGAACTTTTAATCGGGGAAGAATTCCCTCCCTCTTCAGGTTTTCTGGGCCTATGAAAGGAGTTTCTTTAAACTTCCGCTGGAGTGATTGATCTTTGATTTTTCCCTTGCATGCCAAAGTTTAAACAAACACCTTTAAGTTCCCAAATGGAGGGAGGGGGCATGGCGCTGGGAAGTTCTTGCCCTTGAAACTACACCCACACTTCAGCCACTGTGGAAAACAGTTTGGAGATTTCTCAAAGAATTTAAAACAGAGCTACGATTTGATCCAGCAATCCCATCACTAAATAGATATCCAAAGGAAAATATATTATTATACCCAAAAGACACAGATACTTGTATGTTCATTCACGGTAGCAAAGACATGGAATCAATCTAGACGCCCATCTGTGGTGGACTGCATAAAGAAAACGTGGCACATATATACCATGGGTTACTATGCTGCCATTGAAAAAGTATGAATTCATGTTCTTCGTAGCAATAGAGATGAAGCTGGAGACCATAATCCTAAGTGAATTAATTCAGGAAAAGAAAACAAAATACCACATGTTCTCACTTATAAGTAGGAACTAAACACTGAGTACACACAGGCATAAGCATGGGACAACAGACCCTGTGAGCTACTAGAGTGGGGAGGGAGGGTGGTGTGAGTTTAAAAACTACCTACTGGGTACTATGTTCACTACCTATGTGCAGTGTACTCATGTGAGAAACCTGCACTTGTAGCCCCTAAATTTAAAGTAAAAGATGAAATTTACTTAAAAAGAAGTAACATGATTTTTTATAGATCATGGTGAACATCTGTCATTTACATGTTTATTTCTAGTGTTAGAAAAAAGAGTTAGCAGTGAAGTTTGTACTTATAATGCACAGTTAATATACCATGATGTCTAAATTTGTACTTATCCAAACCATGCCAAGAGGACAACCTGTCTATTTAGGAGTATTTATAAAGGTATTAATAAATTCCATTGTTTTCTTTGTTACATTGTTTTCTTTGTTTCTTTTTATTTCTATGTAAATAAAAGCATGCATTTATCTTTTTTATTTGGAAAATTTCAAATGAATTAATATGTAACAAAAACGAGGCCTATTTTTTGCATGTGTAAGAGATACTGAGTATATTGTCCATATCATGTCATAATTCACCTCCTTCTATTCATAGTGCCAACTACAAATCCCTGACACTCTCTGCCTAAGTATTTCTTTTTCTTCC
>NW_022448094.1:0-1927 GCF_009761245.1 Sapajus apella | reverse complement strand
CCTGTAGTCCCAGCTACTCAGGAGGCTGAGGCAGGAGAATTGCTTGAACCCAGGAAGTGGAGGTTGCAGTGAGCCAAGATTTCACCACTGCACTCCAGCCTTCCAACCTGGCAGCTGGTGACAATGCAAGACTGTCTCAAAAAAAAAAAAAAAAAAAAGGAGACCCAGAGAGTGTAAGACAGAGAGAGAGAATGAAAGCCCGGCCCCAGGAGTCAGAGAACTCCAGCCACCACGGCCACCCACCTCTTGTAGGCCCCTGTGTGTCAGTTTCCCTGAGACTCAGTTTCTTGCCTATAACAGGAAGAGCAACCACATCAAAACCACGCTTTTTGAAGTAAGCTGCACACAGCCGTGGGGTTCTGTAGCTGAGTGCTTTAGGATTAAAAGTGTACCTCTTGGCTGGGTGCAGTGGCTCACACTTGTAATCCTAGCACATTAGGAGGCCAAGACCTGGCCAACACAGCAAAATCCTGTCTCTACTGAAAATGCAAACATGAGGCCCAGCATGGTGGCTCACACCTGTAATCCCAGAGCTTTGGGAGCCCAAGGCAGGTGGGTCACCTGAGGTCGGGAGTTCAAGACCAGCCTGAGCAACATGGAGAAACCCTGACTCTACTAAAAATATACACACAAAAAAAATGAGCTGGGTGTGGTGGTGCATGTCTGTAATCCCAGCTACTTGGGATGCTGAAGCAGGAGAATCACTTGAACCCGCGAGGTGGAGGTTGCAGTGAGCTGAGACGGCGCCATTGCACTCCAGCCTGGGTAACAAGAGCAAAACTCTGTCTCAAAAAAAGAAATGCAAAAATGAGTCAGACATGGTCGTGGGCACTTGTAATTCCAGCTACTCAGGAGGCTGAGGCAGGAGAATTGCTTGAACCTGGGAGATGGAGGTTGCAGTGAGCGGAGATCACGCCACTGCACTCCAGTCTGAGCAACAGAGCAAGGCTCTGTTGACCCTCACACCTTGCCTCCCCAGTTCTGAAATTACAGGCATGAGCCACTGTCCTGACCTAATCTAGACTTTTTTTAATGAAGTCTCTGTGGCCCAGCTGGAGTGCAGTGGTGCAATCTTGGTTCACTGCAACCTCCACCTCCTGAGTTCAAGTGATTCTGCCTCAGCCTCCCAAGTAGCTGGTATTACAGGTGCGGACCACCACACCTGGCTAATTTTTGTATTTTTAGTAGAGACGGGATTCTGCCATGCTGGCCAGGCTGGCCTTGAACTCCTGACCTGAGGTGATCCACCTGCCTCAGCCTCCCAAAGTGCTGGGATTACAGGCGTGAGTCACTGTGCCTGGCCAGTGCCGCTGCTTTGGGTCTAGATTCCTAATGAGATTAATGAGCTTTCACCTAAGAAATCTGTCCTGGCTGTGCTTTGATTTGGTGGGGGTGTGTGTGGGACAATGACAACACCTACGAATGTGCAGCTTCAGAAACAGGTGTGGCTGGGCACGGTGGTTCACTCCTATAATCCCAACACTTTGGAAGGCTGAGGCGAGTGGATCATGAGGTCAGGAGTTTGAGACCAGCCTGATCAACATGGTGAAACACTGTCTCTGCTGAAAATACAAAAATTAGGAGGCTGAGGCAGGAGAATCACTTGAACCTGGGAGGCGAAGTTTGCAGTGAGCTGAGATCACAGCACTGCACTCCAGTCTGGGTGACAGAGTGAGACTTCATCTCAAAAAATATGTATATAGGTGAGGAAGAAAATGGAATACAAAAGAAGGCAGGAACAAATATCACTACCTTGAGTATTTGCAAAGAGCTGGCTCCATCCTGGACTCTGTTTCCAGATATTATTCCCTACCCCCCACCCTGCATGCTACAGGGGGTAGTGAGGGTTTTCAGAGCCACACCTTGGTGAGCAGTGTGGGGTAGAAAAAAGGGCACAGGCAGGGCCATGGGGAATGAGACCATCACT
>NW_022448093.1:0-1927 GCF_009761245.1 Sapajus apella | reverse complement strand
CAACTTCCTAAGGTGAACGAACACAAAGCAGAGAAGTTTGAACTAGACGCTTCTCCTGTATTTTAAACGCAGTCATACTGCTAGTTCTTAATTGCCTGTATAAGGCTGGAAATATCTGTTTAAAGATTCTCCAAAGAAAAGTTTTCTGAATCTCTGCACACTCACATCAGTTTAACTCTAATGGTTGATTGTACAGCTAGACAGTCATTCTGCTAGATACATGCGTTTTTGTTTCAGACAAAGATATTTCTTATTACAGGTTACAGTGTCATTCACTCGGGAATATCTAAACGCAGCTTTTAGAAGAAAGGAGTTTACAACTCGCTGAATCTAAACATAGATGAAACTTCCTAAGGTGAACGAACACAAAGCAGAGCCGTTTGAACTTGACGTTTCCTCTGTATTTTAAAGGCAGTCTTACTGCTATTTCTTCTATTCGTGTATATTGCTTTAAATATCTGTTTCCAGGTTCTCCAAAGAAAGGATTTCTGAACTACTGCACACACACATCAGTTTAACTCTGAAAACAGATTGTACAGCTTGATAACGATTCTGCTAGATAGTTGCGTTTTTGTTTTAGAGCAAGATATTTCTCATTATAGCCTTGAGTCTCAGTCACTCTGGAATATCCAAACGCAGCTTTCAGAAGAAACGTGTTTCTAATGCGCTGAATCTAAACATAAAAGCAACTTCCTAAGTTGAACGAACACAAAGCAGAGCAGTTTGAACTAGACGTGTCTCCTGTGTTTTAAATGCAGTCTTACTGCTATTTCTTATATGCCTGCATTTGGCTGGAAATACCTGTTTCCAGATCCACCAAAGAAAGGATTTCTGAACTGCTGCACACACTCATCTGTTTACCTCTGTTAGTTGATTGTACAGCTGAACAACCATTCTGCTACATATCTGCATTTTTGTTTTAGAGCAAGATATTTCTCTTAACAGCCTACAGTCTCATTCACTCTGAAATATCCAAATGCAGCTTTTAGAAGAAACGTGTTTCTAACTCGCTGAATCTCAACATAGATGCAACTTCCTAAGGTGAGCGAACACAAAGCAGAGCAGGTTTCACTAGACGTTTCTCCTGTGTTTTAAAAACAGTCTTACTGCTGATTCACATATGCCTGTATATGGCTGGAAATATCTGTTTCCAGATTCTCCAAAGAAAGGATTTCTGAACTGCTGTACACACAAATCAGTTTAACACTGTAAGGTGACTGTACAGCTGGACAACCATTCTGCTAGATAGTTTCATTTTTGTTTTAGAACAACGTATTTCTCATTACAGTCTACAGTCTCATTCTCTCTGGAATATCCTAACGCAGCTTTTAGAAGAAACTTGTTTATAACTCGCTGAATCTAAACATAGATGCAACATCGTAAGCTGAACGAACACAAAGCTGAGCAGTTTGAAATAGACGTTTCTCCTGTGTTTTAAACGCAGGCTTACTGCTATTTCTCATATACATGTATATGGCTGGAAATATCTATTTCCTGATTCTCGAAGCAAAGGATTTCTGAACTGCTGCACACAAACATCAGTTTAACTATGTAAGCTGATTCTACTGCCTAACAATCATTCTGCTAGATACCTGCGTTTTTGTTTTAGAGCAAGATACTTCTCTTTGCAGCCTATAGTCTCATTCACTCTGGAATATCCAAACGCAGCTTTTTGAAGAAACGTGTTTCTAACTCGCAGAATCTAGACATAGATGCTTCTTTCTAAGGTTAACGAACACAAAGCATAGCAGTTTGAAATACACGTTTCTCCTGTGTTTTAAACGCAGTTTTACTGCTTCATCTTATAAGCCTGTACATGAATGGAAATATCTGTTTCCAGATTCTCCAAAGAAAGGATTTCTGAACTGCTGCACTCACACATCAGTTTACCTCTGTAAGAAGATTGTACACCTTGACAATCATTCTG
>NW_022448092.1:0-1927 GCF_009761245.1 Sapajus apella | reverse complement strand
TTTTAGAGCCAGATATTTCTCATTAAACCCTATACTAGCATTCACTCAGGAATATCCAAACGCATGTTTTTGCAGAAATGCGTTTCTACCTCGCGGAATCTAAACATAGATGCAACTTCAAAGTTGAACGAGCAAACAGTGGAGCAGTTTGAAAGAGACGTTTCTCGTATGATTTAGCTGCGAACTTATAGCTAATTCTTAGGAGTCTGTATATGGCTGGAAATATCTCTTTCCAGATTCTCCAAACAAACGGTTGATGAACTGCTACATTGACACAATTGGTTACCTCTGTAAATTTAATATAGACGTTGACAATCATTCTGCTACATAGCTCCGTTTTTGTTTTGGAGCCAGATATTTCTCATTAAACCCTATACTCCCATTCACTCAGGAATATCCAAACGCAGCTTTTTCGAGAAAGGTGTTTCTAACTCGCAGGATCTAAACACAGATGGAACTTCCGAAGGTGAACGAACACACAGTGGAGCAGTTTGAAAGAGACGTTTCTCGTATGATTTAGATGCGAACTTAAAGCTAATTCTTAAGACTCTGTATGTGGCTGGAAATATCTCTTTCCAGATTCTCCAAGGAAAGGGTTAGTGAACTGCTAGATTCACACAACTGGTTACCTCTGTAAGTTTAATATACACCTTGACAATGATTCTGCTACATAGCTCCGTTTCTGTTTTAGAGCCAGATATTTCTCATTAAAACCTATACTCCCATTCACTCAGGAATATCTATACGCAGCTTTTTGGAGATACGTGTTTCTATCGCGCAGAATGTAAACATAGATGCAACTTCCGACGGTGAACGAACACACAGTGGAGCAGTTTGAAAGAGACGGTTCTCCTATGATTAAGTTGCGATCTTAAAGCTAATGCTTAAGAGTGTCTATATGGCTGGAATTATCTCTTTGCAGATTCTCCAAAGAAAGGATTAGTGAACTGCTACATTCACACAAATGTTTAACTCTGTAAGTTTAATATACACCTTGAAAATCATTCTGCTACATAGCTCCGTTTTTGTTTTAGAACCAGATATTTCTCGTTAAACCCTATACTCCCATTCACTCCGGAATATCCAAACGCAGCTTTTTGGAGAAAGGAGTTTCTAACTCTCAGAAGCTAAACATAGATGCAGCTTCCGAAGGTGAACGAACACACAGTGGAGCAGTTTGAAAGAGACGTTTCTCGTATGATTTCAATGCGATCTTAATGCTAATTCTTAAGAGTCTGTATATGGCTGGAAATATCTCTTTCCAGATTCTCCAAAGAAAGGGTTAGTGAACTGCTACTTTCACACAATTGTTTAACTCTGTAAGTTTAATATACACCTTGATAATCATTCTGCGACATTGCTCCGTTTTTGTTTTAGAGCCAGACATTTCTCATTAAACCCTATACTCCCATTCACTCAGGAATATCCAAACGCAGTTTTTGGAGAAAGGTGTTTCTAACTCACAGAATCTAAACATAGATGCAACTTCCGAAGGTGAACTAGCACAAAGTGGAGCAGTTTGAAAGAGACTTTTCTCGTATGATTTAGATGTGATCTTATAGCTAATTCTGAAGAGTCTGTATATGGCTGGATATATCTCTTTCCAGATTCTCCAAAGAAAGGGTTAGTGAACTGCTACATTCACAAAATTGTTTAACTCTGTAAGTTTAATATGCACTTTGACAATCTTTCTGCTACATAGCACCGATTTTGTTTTAGAGCCAGATATTTCTCATTAAACCCTATACTCCCATTCACTCAGGAATATCGAAACGCAGCTTTTTCGAGAAAGGTGTTTCTAACTCCCGTAATCTAAACATAGATGCAACTTCCGAAATTGAAGAAAAACACAGTGGAGCAGTTTGAAAGAGACGTTTCTCGTATGATTTAGATGGGATCTTAAAGCTGATTCTTAAGAGTCTGTATA
>NW_022448091.1:0-1927 GCF_009761245.1 Sapajus apella | reverse complement strand
AGTTTCTTTAATATGGTGCTTTGAAGAGAATTAACTGCATTAATGTACGCAAAGTGCTTACAGCTATGCCGGGCAACTTTTCTTTTCTCTCAACATATCTAAAAGTTGTCACTTCCTTCCCAAAGGGCATATTTTTAAGACTATCCATAAAATGTTTCCTAGGGCAAGCATCCTCCAAAGGGTCTTGTTGAAGGACTATGGAGGACCCCAAGACTTGGTTCATAATCTAGGCTGGACTCAGGGTGCTAGCCCAAAAGGGAAGCTAAGTGTTATGACTAGATTGAAACCCTGGTGCAAGCTATTTTAGGTTTTCACATTCAATTATTTATGTAACCGGTGAACCATGAACTGGCTTCCCCTTTGTACTTTTAAGTATTTCTGGGATGTGTTTATATAGCAGTTAGCTGAAAGTCGGCAGTCAGTTAAAATCTTATAAGCAAATAATCCACAGGTAATGATATTTACTTGAAATAGTAGTGCTTTTTAATATCAAAATAATTTTTTTAGTGTATTTTGGGCTCTTGTGTACATGTGCACATCCTGCATCCTGCAGGATTGTTGCATAGGTATATACATGCCATGGTGGGTTGCTGTCTCCATCCCCCCGTGCCCCAACCCCACCCCCGTCACATCAGGCATTTCTCCCGGTGTAATCCCTCTCATCCTCCCCACCCTCTCACTTTCCATCCCCTTCCCTCCCCTTCAACCCCACACCTAGTCCAGTAAGTGTTATTTTCTTCCCTGTGCCCAAGTGTTCTCATTGTTCGTCAGCCGCTTATGAGAGAAAACGTGCTGCTTGGTTTTCTGTTCTTGTGTTACTTTGCTGAGTATGATGGTTTTTAGATTCATCCATTCTCTACGAAGGACACAAACTCGTCATTTTTTATGGCTGCATAGTATTCCATGGTGCATATGTGCCACATTTTCTTTGTCCAGTATATCACTAATGGGCATTTGGGTTGGTTCCAGGTCTCTGCTATTGTAAACAGCAATACAACGAACATACATGTGCACGTGTTTTTATAATAGAGTGATTTACAATCCTTTGGGTATATACCCAGTAATGGGATTGCTGGGTCAAATGGAATTTCTATTTCTAGATCCTTGAGGAATCATCACACTGCCTTCCACAATAGTTGAACTAATTTACACTCCCACCAACAATGTAAAAGTGTTCCTTTTACTCCACATTTTCTCCAGCATCTGTTGTCTCCAGATTTTTTAATGATTGCCATTTGAAATGGCATGAGATGTTATCTCAATGTGGTTTTGATTTGCATTTCTCTAATGACCAGTGATGATGAGCATTTTTTCACATTTGTGGGCTCCATATATGTCTTCTTTTGAAAAGTGTCTGTTCATATCCTTCACCCACTTTTGAATGGGTTTTTTTCTTGTAAATCTGCTTTAGTTCTTTGTAGATTATGGATATTAGCCCTTTGTCAGATGGGTAGATTGCAAACATTTTTTTCCCATTCTGTTGGTTGCTGGTTCACTCTAATGATTGTTTCTTTTGCTGTGCAGAAGCTTTTAAGTTTATTTAGATTCCATTTGCCTATTTTAGCTTTTGTTGCCATTGCTTTTGGTGTTTAAGCCATGAAGTCCTGGCCTATGCCTATGTCCTCGATGGTGTTGCCTAGGTTTTCTTCTAGGGCTTTTATGGTGTTAGGTCTTATGTTTAAATCTTTAATCCATCTGGAGTTAATTTTAGTGTAAGGTGTCAGGAAGGGGTCCAGTTCCTGCTTTCTGCACATGGCTAGCCAGTTTTCCCAACACCATTTATTAAACAGGGAATCCTTTCCTCATTGCTTGTTTTTGTCCGGTGTGTCAAAGATCAGATGGTTGTAGATGTGTGGTGTTGCCTCCAAGGCCTCTGTTCTGTTCCATTGTTCTATATCTCTGTTTCGGTACCAGTACCATGCTGTTT
>NW_022448090.1:0-1927 GCF_009761245.1 Sapajus apella | reverse complement strand
GGAAGAAAAAGAAATACTTAGGCAGAGAGTGTCAGGGATTTGTAGTTGGCACTATGAATAGAAGGAGGTGAATTATGACATGATATGGACAATATACTCAGTATCTCTTACACATGCAAAAAATAGGCCTCGTTTTTGTTACATATTAATTCATTTGAAATTTTCCAAATAAAAAAGATAAATGCATGCTTTTATTTACATAGAAATAAAAAGAAACAAAGAAAACAATGTAACAAAGAAAACAATGGAATTTATTAATACCTTTATAAATACTCCTAAATAGACAAGTTGTCCTCTTGGCATGGTTTGGATAAGTACAAATTTAGACATCGTGGTATATTAACTGTGCATTATAAGTACAAACTTCACTGCTAACTCTTTTTTCTAACACTAGAAATAAACATGTAAATGACAGATGTTCACCATGATCTATAAAAAATCATGTTACTTCTTTTTAAGTAAATTTCATCTTTTACTTTAAATTTAGGGGCTACAAGTGCAGGTTTCTCACATGAGTACACTGCACATAGGTAGTGAACATAGTACCCAGTAGGTAGTTTTTAAACTCACACCACCCTCCCTCCCCACTCTAGTAGCTCACAGGGTCTGTTGTCCCATGCTTATGCCTGTGTGTACTCAGTGTTTAGTTCCTACTTATAAGTGAGAACATGTGGTATTTTGTTTTCTTTTCCTGAATTAATTCACTTAGGATTATGGTCTCCAGCTTCATCTCTATTGCTACGAAGAACATGAATTCATACTTTTTCAATGGCAGCATAGTAACCCATGGTATATATGTGCCACGTTTTCTTTATGCAGTCCACCACAGATGGGCGTCTAGATTGATTCCATGTCTTTGCTACCGTGAATGAACATACAAGTATCTGTGTCTTTTGGGTATAATAATATATTTTCCTTTGGATATCTATTTAGTGATGGGATTGCTGGATCAAATCGTAGCTCTGTTTTAAATTCTTTGAGAAATCTCCAAACTGTTTTCCACAGTGGCTGAAGTGTGGGTGTAGTTTCAAGGGCAAGAACTTCCCAGCGCCATGCCCCCTCCCTCCATTTGGGAACTTAAAGGTGTTTGTTTAAACTTTGGCATGCAAGGGAAAAATCAAAGATCAATCACTCCAGCGGAAGTTTAAAGAAACTCCTTTCATAGGCCCAGAAAACCTGAAGAGGGAGGGAATTCTTCCCCGATTAAAAGTTCCCTCCTTCCACACTTCCTTGGACTCCATATCTGGATACACTTCCACAATCTCTTGGAAGCTTCTCTCTCTCATCTTTTTCTCTCTCTTTTTTCTTTCTCTGCCTAAATAAATGATTTTCTGCGAAACTCTTTGGGGTCCAATACTTACTTTACGAGTGCACTGCGCCCGGCAGGGTCCTCCTTCCCATTCCTGGGGGAGTGAGAGACCAAGAGCCTGGAAGAACATCCTCTCAGGGGAGCTGAGCCTCTCCCGCTCCCTGAAATTCGGTTACATCACCACAAACAGATGCCAGCATCCTGCTTCTTGTGCGGTCTGAAGAAATAAGAATATTTTTGTATTGATAATATACATAGCAATTTTACTAAACTTTCTATTATCATAATTGAATCAGGATTTTGAGAAACCCTTTTATTCAGTCATATCATCTCTGAAAAATTACAGCTTTGCCTTTTTCTTTTCAGTGCTTAACCTGAGTTTTTTCCTCTTGCTAATCTTAATTTACTTCCTATGATGAATAAAATATTAAATAGAAGTGATGGTAATGGTCATGCCTCATTTCGTCACAACATAAAAACACAAAGCATGTTATTATTCAAACTTTATACTTACAATGTTGAAATCAAATGCAGCGCATATATCTGAATTCATTATGTTAATCTTCCAAACTTTCCATGCTTAAAATTTTATAAACTTTTTTTAGAAACAAATGCCAG
>NW_022448089.1:0-1928 GCF_009761245.1 Sapajus apella | reverse complement strand
CTCCTGGATTTATTGATTTTTTGAAGGGTTTTTTGTGTCTCTATCTCCTTCAGTTCTGCTCTGATCTTAGCTATTTCTTGTCTTCTGCTAGACTTTTTTTTTTGATCTTGCTCCTCTAGCTCTTTCAATTTTGATGATAGGGCGTCAATTTTTGATCTCTCCTTGCTTCTCATGTGGGCACTTATTGCTATATATTTTCCTCTAGATACTGCTTTAAATGTGTCCCAGAGATTTTGGTATGTTGTGTCTTCATTCTCGTTGGTTTCGAAGAACTTCTTTATTTCTGCCTTCATTTCATTGTTTATCCAGTCAACATTCAAGAGCAAGTTGTTCAGTTTCCATGAAGCTGTGCGGTTCTGGGTTAGTTTTTGAATTCTGAGTTCTAACTTGATTGCACTGTGGTCTGAGAGACTGTTTGTTACGATTTCCGTTCTTTTGCATTTTCTGAGGAGTGATTTACTCCCAATTATGTGGTCAATTTTAGAGTATGTGTGATGTGGTGCTGAGAAGAATGTATATTCTGTGGATTTTGGGTGGAGAGTTCTGTAAATGTCTATTAGGTTTGCTTGGTCCAGGTCTGAGTTCAAGTCCTGGATATCCTTGTTAATTTTCTGTCTGGTTGATCTGTCTAATGTTGACAATGGGGTGTTAAAGTCTCCCACTATTATTGTGTGGGAGTCTAAGTCTCTTTGTAAGTCATTAAGAACTTGCCTTATGTATCTGGGTGCTCCTGTATTGGGTGCGTATATATTTAGGATCGTTAGCTCTTCTTGTTGCATTGATCCTTTTACCATTATGTAATGTCCCTCTTTGTCTCTTATGATCTTTGTTGCTTTAAAGTCTAATTTATCAGAGATGAGAATTGCAACTCCTGCTTTTTTTTGCTCTCCATTTGCTTGGTAAATCTTCCTCCATCCCTTTATTTTGAGCCTTTGTGTATCCTTGCATGTGAGATGGGTTTCCTGGATACAGCACACCGATGGGTTTTGTCTTTTGATCCAATTTGTCAGTCTGTGTCTTTTGATTGGGGCATTTAGTCCATTTACATTTAGGGTTAATATTGTTATGTGTGAATTTGATACTGCCATTTTGGTGCTAGCTGGCTGTTTTGCCCTTTAGTTGAGCTGGTACTTGTTGTTCCTTTATATGTGTAGAGCCTCTTTCAGGAGCTCTTGTAGAGCTGGCCTGGTGGTGACGAAATCTCTGAGTACTTGCATGTTCCCAAAGGATTTTATTTTTCCTTCACTTATGAAGCTTAGTTTGGCTGGATAGGAGATTCTGGGTTGAAAGTTCTTTTCTTTAAGGATGTTGAATATTGGCCCCCATTCTCTTCTGGCTTGTAGGGTTTCTGCTGAGAGATCTGCTGTGAGTCTGATGGGCTTCCCTTTGTGGGTAACCCGACCTTTCTCTCTGGCTGCCCTTAGTATTTTCTCCTTCATTTCGACCCTGGTGAATCTGACGATTATGTGCCTTGGGGTTGCTCTTCTTGACGAATATCTTTGTGGTGTTCTCTGTATTTCCTGGACTTGAATGTTTGCCTGCCTTGCTAGGTTGGGGAAGTTTTCCTGGATAATATCCTGAAGAGTATTTTCCAGCTTGGATTCATTCTCTTCGTCGCATTCGGGTACGCCTATCAAACGTAGATTAGGTCTTTTCACATAGTCCCACATTTCTTGGAGACTTTGTTCATTCCTTTTTACCCTTTTTTCTCCAGTCTTGCCTTCCCGTTTTATTTCATTGAGTTGATCTTCGACCTCTGATATCCTTTCTTCTGCTTGGTCAATTCGGCTGTTGATACTTGTGCATGCTTCACGAAGTTCTCGTGTTGCGTTTTTCAGCTCCATCAATTCACTTATATTCCTTTCTATTTTGTCCATTCTCGTTAGCATTTCGTCAAATCTTTTTTCAAGGTTCTTAGTTTCTTTGCA
>NW_022448088.1:0-1928 GCF_009761245.1 Sapajus apella | reverse complement strand
GAAATTCAAACCATCATCAGAGATTATTACAAACAACTCTATGCACATAAACTAGTAAACCTGGAAGAAATGGATAAATTCCTGGACACTTGCCTCCTCCCAAGCCTAAACCAGGAAGAAGTTAAAACCCTGAACAGACCTATAACTAGGTCTGAAGTTGAGGCAGCAATTAAGAGCCTACCACCTAAAAAAAGCCCAGGTCCAGACGGGTTCACAGCCGAATTCTACCAGACATACAAAGAGGAGCTGGTACCATTCCTTCTGAAACTATTCCAAACAATACAAAAAGAGGGAATTCTTCCCAAATCATTTTATGAGACCAACATCATCCTGATTCCAAAACCCAGCAGAGACTCAACAAGAAAAGAAAACTTTGGGACAATATCCATGATGAACATAGATGCAAAAATCTTCAATAAAACACTGACAAGCTGATTGCAACAGCACATCAAAAAGCTTATCCACCATGACCAAGTAGGTTTCATCCCAGGGATGCAAGGCTGGTTCAACATACGCAAGTCTATAAACGTAATTCACCAAATAAACAGAACCAAAGACAAAAACCACTTGATTATCTCAACTGATGCAGAGAAGGCCTTTGACAAAATTCAACAGCCCTTTATGCTAAAAACCCTCAATAAGCTAGGTATTGATGGAACGTATCTCAAAATAATAAAAGCTATTTACGACAAACCAACAGCCAATATCATACTGAATGGGCAAAAACTGGAAGCATTCCCCTTGAAATGTGGCACTAGACAAGAAGGATGCCCTCTCTCACCACTCCTATTCAATATAGTACTAGACGCTCTAGCCAGAGCAATCAGGCAAGAAAAAGAAATAAAGGGTATTCAAATAGGAAAGGAGGAAGTCAAATTGTCTCTATTTGTAGATGACATGATTGTATATCTACAAGACCCCATCGTCTCAGCCCCAAACCTCCTGAAACTGATAAGCAAGTTCAGCAAGGTCTCAGGATACAAAATCAATGTGCAAAAATCACATGCATTCCTATACACCAATAACAGACTTAAAGAGAGCCAAATCAAGAACAAACTTCCATTCACAATTGCCACAAAGAGAATAAAATACCTAGGAATACAACTAACAAGGAACGTAAGGACCTCTTCAAGGAGAACTACAAGCCACTGCTCAACGAAATAAGAGAGGACACAAACAGATGGAGAAACATTCCATGTTCATGGTTAGGAAGAATCAATATCATGAAAATGGCCATACTGCCCAAAGTAATTTACAGATTCTATGCTATCCCAATCAAGCTACCAATGACCTTCTTCACAGAACTGGAAAGAACCACCTTAAACTTCATATGGAACGAAAAGAGAGCCCGCATAGCCAAGTCAATTCTAAGCAAAAAGAACAAAGCGGGGGGCATCACACTACCAGACTTCAAACTATACTATAAGGCTACAGTAATCAAAACAACATGGTACTGGTACCAAAACAGAGATATAGACCAATGGAACAGAACAGAGGTCTCGGAGGCAATGCAACATATCTACAACCATCTGATCTTTGACAAACCGGACAAAAACAAGCAATGGGGAAAGGATTCCCTGTTTAATAAATGGTGTTGGGAAAACTGGCTAGCCATGTGCAGAAAGCACAAAGTGGACCCCTTCCTGACACCTTACACTAAAATTAACTCCAGGTGGATTAAAGACTTAAACATAAGACCTAACACCATAAAAACCCTAGAAGAAAATCTAGACAAAACCATTCAGGACATAGGTGTAGGCAAGGACTTCATGACCAAAACACCAAAAGCATTGACAACAAAAGCCAAAATAGACAAATGGGACCTAATCAAACTCCACAGCTTCTGCACAGCAAAAGAAACAGTTATTAGAGTGAATCGGAAACCAACAGAATGGGAAAAAATTTTTGCAGTTTACCCATCTGACAAA
>NW_022448087.1:969-1928 GCF_009761245.1 Sapajus apella | reverse complement strand
TTGTCAAGGTGTATATTAAACTTACAGAGTTAAATAATTGGGTGAATCTGGCAGTTCACCAACCCATTCTTTGGAGAATCTGGAAAGAGATATTTCCAGCTTTATGCAGATTCTTAAGAATTAGCTTTAAGATCGCATCTAAATGATACGAGAAACGTCTCTTTCAAACTGCTCCACTGTGTGTTCGTTCAACTTCGGAAGTTGCATCTATGTTTAGATTCTGCGAGTTAGAAAGACGTTTCTAGAAAAAGCTGCGTTTGGATATTCCTGAGTGAAAGGGAGTATAGGGTTTAATTAGAAATATCTTGCTCTAAAACTAAAACGGAGCTATGTAACAGAATGATTGTCACGGTGTATATTAAACTTACAGAGTTAAACAATTGTGTGAATGTAGCAGGTCACCCACCCTTTCTTTGGAGAATCTGGAATGAGATATTTCCAGCTTTATACAGACTCTTAAGAATTACCTTTAAGATCGCATCTAAATGATACGAGAAACGTCTCTTTCAAACGGCTCCACTGTGTGTTCGTTCACCTTCGGAAGTTGCAACTCTGTTTATATTCTGCGAGTTAGAAAGACGTTTCTCCAAAAAGCTGCGTTTGGATATTCTAGAGTGAATGGGTGTAAAGGGTTTAATGAGAAATATCTTGCTCTAAAACAAAAACGGAGCTTTGTAACAGAATGATTGTCAAGGTGTAAATTAAACCTACAGAGTTAAACAATTGTGTGAATGTAGCAGTTCACCAACCCGTTCTTTGGACAATCTGGAAAGAGATATTTACAGCCATATACAGACTCTTAAGAATTAGTTTTAAGATCGCATCGAAATCATACAAGAAACGTCTCTTTCAAACTGCTCCACTGTGTGTTCGTTCACCTTCGGAAGTTGCATCTATGTTTAGATTCTGCGAGTTAGAGAGACGTGTCTCCAAAAAGCTGCCTTTGGATATTCCTGAGT
>NW_022448087.1:0-959 GCF_009761245.1 Sapajus apella | reverse complement strand
TTGTCAAGGTGTATATTAAACTTACAGAGTTAAATAATTGGGTGAATCTGGCAGTTCACCAACCCATTCTTTGGAGAATCTGGAAAGAGATATTTCCAGCTTTATGCAGATTCTTAAGAATTAGCTTTAAGATCGCATCTAAATGATACGAGAAACGTCTCTTTCAAACTGCTCCACTGTGTGTTCGTTCAACTTCGGAAGTTGCATCTATGTTTAGATTCTGCGAGTTAGAAAGACGTTTCTAGAAAAAGCTGCGTTTGGATATTCCTGAGTGAAAGGGAGTATAGGGTTTAATTAGAAATATCTTGCTCTAAAACTAAAACGGAGCTATGTAACAGAATGATTGTCACGGTGTATATTAAACTTACAGAGTTAAACAATTGTGTGAATGTAGCAGGTCACCCACCCTTTCTTTGGAGAATCTGGAATGAGATATTTCCAGCTTTATACAGACTCTTAAGAATTACCTTTAAGATCGCATCTAAATGATACGAGAAACGTCTCTTTCAAACGGCTCCACTGTGTGTTCGTTCACCTTCGGAAGTTGCAACTCTGTTTATATTCTGCGAGTTAGAAAGACGTTTCTCCAAAAAGCTGCGTTTGGATATTCTAGAGTGAATGGGTGTAAAGGGTTTAATGAGAAATATCTTGCTCTAAAACAAAAACGGAGCTTTGTAACAGAATGATTGTCAAGGTGTAAATTAAACCTACAGAGTTAAACAATTGTGTGAATGTAGCAGTTCACCAACCCGTTCTTTGGACAATCTGGAAAGAGATATTTACAGCCATATACAGACTCTTAAGAATTAGTTTTAAGATCGCATCGAAATCATACAAGAAACGTCTCTTTCAAACTGCTCCACTGTGTGTTCGTTCACCTTCGGAAGTTGCATCTATGTTTAGATTCTGCGAGTTAGAGAGACGTGTCTCCAAAAAGCTGCCTTTGGATATTCCTGAGT
>NW_022448086.1:1432-1928 GCF_009761245.1 Sapajus apella | reverse complement strand
AATATCTGGCTCTAAAACAAAAACGGACCTATGTAGCAGAATGATTGTCAAGGTGTATATTCAACTTACAGAGTTAAACAGATGTGTGAATGTAGCTCTTCAGTAACACTTTCTTTCGAGAATCTGGAAAGAGATATTTCCAGCCGTAAACAGGCTCATAAGAATTATCAGTAAGATCACATCTATACCACAGGAGAAACGACTCTTTCAAACTGCTCTGCTGTGTGTTCGCTCATGTTAGGAAGTTGCATCTATGTGTAGATTCAGCGACTTAGAAACACGTTTCTTCTAAAAGCTTCGTTTTGATATTCCTGAGTGAATGGGAGTATAGGGTGTAATGACAAATATCTGGCTATAAAACAAAAACGGAGCTATGTAGCAGAATGATTGTCAAGGTGTATATTCAACTAACAGAGTTAAACAGATGTGTGAATGTAGCAGTTCAGAAATATTTTCTTTCGAGAATCTGGAAAGAGATATTTCCAGCCATAAACAG
>NW_022448086.1:0-1422 GCF_009761245.1 Sapajus apella | reverse complement strand
CTTACAGAGTTAAACAGATGTGTGAATGTGGCAGTTCAGAAACGCTTTCTTTCGAGAATCTGGAAAGAGATATTTCCAGCCATATAAAGGCTCATAAGAATTAGTGGTAAGATCACGTCTAAACCACAGGGGAAAGGTCTCTTCCTTTTTTTTTTTTCTTATTTTTTTCCATTTATTTTATTGCATTTTAGGTTTGGGGTACATTTGAAGAACATGCAAAATTGTTGCATAGGAACACACGTGAGAGTGTGATTTGATGCCTTCCTCCTCATCACCTACATCTGGCATTTCTCCCCTTGCTGTCTTTCCCCAGCTCTCCACCCCCCACCGTCCCTCCCCTATTTCCCCCCAACTGACCCCAGTGTGTAGTGCTCCCCTCCCTTTGTCCATGTGTTCTCATTGTTCAACACCCGCCTATGAGTGAGAACATGCGGTGTTTGATCTTCCGCTCTTGTGTCAGTTTGCTGAGAAGGATGGTTTGCAGGTTCATCCATGTCCCTACAAAGGACTCAAACTCATCTTTTTTGATGGCTACATAATATTCCATGGTTTATATGTGCCACTTTTCCCTATCGAGTCTATCATCGATGGGCATTTGGGTTGGTTCCAGTTCTTTGCTATTGTAAACAGTGCCGCAATGAACATTTGTGTGCACGTGTCCTTATAGTAGAACGATTTGTAATCCTTTGGATATATACCCAGTAATGGGATTGCTGGGTCAAATGGAATTTCTATTTCTAGGTCCTCGAGGAATCGCCACACTGTCTTCCACAATGGTTGAACTAATTTACACTCCCACCAACAGTGCAAAAGTGTTCCTATTTCTCCACATCCTCTCCAGCATCTGTTGTCTCCAGATTTTTTAGTGATTGCCATTCTAACTGGCGTGAGATGGTACCTCAGTGTTGTTTTCATTTGCATTTCTCTGATGACCAGTGATGATCAGCATTTTTTCATATGTTTGTTGACCTCATGTATATCTTCTTTTGTAAAGCGTCTGTTCATATCCTTTGCCCACTTTTGAATGGGCTTGTTAGTTTTTTTCTTGTAAATCTGTTTTAGTTCTTTGTAAATTCTGGATATCAGCCCTTTGTCAGATGGGTAAACTGCAAAAATATTTTCCCATTCTGTTGGTTGCGGATTCACTCTGATTGTTTCTTTTGCTATGCAGAAGCTGTGGAGTTTGATTAGGTCCCATTTGTCTATTTTGGCTTTTGTTGTCAATGCTTTTGGTGTTTTGGTCATGAAGTCCTTGCCTACACCTATGTCCTCAATGGTTTTACCTAGATTTTCTTCTAGGGTTTTTATGGTGTTAGGTCTTATGTTTAAGTCTTTAATCCATCTGGAGTTAATTTTAGTGTAAGGTGTCAGGAAAGGGTCCAGTTTCTGCTTTCTGCACATGGCTAGCCAGCTTTCCCAACA
>NW_022448085.1:0-1929 GCF_009761245.1 Sapajus apella | reverse complement strand
TGGTACCAGCTCCTCTTTGTATGTCTGGTAGAATTCAGCTGTGAACCCATCTGGACCTGGGCTTTTTTTGGGTGGTAAGCTCTTAATTGCTGCCTCAACTTCAGACCTTGTTATGGGTCTCTTCAGGGTTTCAGCTGCTTTCTGGTTTAGGCTTGGGAGGAGGCAAGTGTCCAGGAATTTATCCATTTCTTCCAGGTTTATTAGTTTGTGTGCATATAGTTGTTTGTAATAATCTCTGATGATGGTTTGAATTTCTGTGGAGTCTGCGGGGATATCCCCTTTATCGTTTTTTATTGCATCAATTTGGTTATTCTCTCTTTTCTTTTTTATTAATCTGGCTAGTGGTCTGTCTATTTTGTTGATCTTTTCAAAAAACCACCTCCTGGATTTATTGATTTTTTGAAGGGTTTTTTGTGTCTCTCCTTCAGTTCTGCTCTGATCTTTGCTATTTCTTGTCTTCTACTAGACTTTGAAGTTTTTTTGATCTTGCTCCTCTAGCTCTTTCAGTTTTGACGACAGGGTGTCAATTTTTGATCACTCCTTGCTTCTCATGTGGGCACTTATTGCTATATATTTTCCTCTAGAGAGTGCTTTAAATGTGTCCCAGAGATTCTGGTATGTTCTGTCTTCATTCTCGTTGGTTTCGTAGAACATCTTTATTTCCACCTTCATTTCATTGTTTATCCAGTCAACATTCAAGAGCAAGTTGTTCAGTTTCCATGAAGCTGTGGGGTTCTGAGTTAGTTTTTGAATTCTGAGTTCTAACTTGATTGCACTGTGGTTTGAGAGACTGTTTGTTACGATTTCCGTTCTTTTGCATTTGCTGAGGAGTGATTTACTCCCAATTATGTGGTCAATTTTAGAGTAGGTGTGATGTGGTGCTGAGAAGAATGTATATTCTGTGGCTTTGGGGTGGAGATTTATGTAAATGTCTATTAGGTTTGCTTGGTCCAGGTCTGAGTTCAAGTCCTGGGTATCCTTGTTAATTTTCTGTCTGGTTGATCTGTCTAATGTTGAAAATAGGGTGTTAAAGTCTCCCACTATTATTGTGTGGGAGTCTAAGTCTCTTTGTAAGTCATTAAGAACTTGCCTTATGTATCTGGGTGCTCCTGTATTGGGTGCATATATATTTAGGATCGTTAGCCCTTCTTGTTGCATTGATCCTTTTACCATTATGTAATGTCCCTCTTCGTCTCTTATGATCTTTGTTGCTTTAAAGTCTAATTTATCAGAGATGAGAATTGCAACACCTGCTTTTTTTTGCTCTCTATTTGCTTGGTAAACCTTCCTCCATCCCTTTATTTTGAGCCTTTGTGTATCCTTGCATGTCGATGTGTTTCCTGGATACAGCACACTGATGGGTTTTGTCTTTTTATCCAATTTTCCAGTCTGTGTCTTTTGATTGGGGCATTTAGTCCATTTACATTTAGAGTTAATATTGTTATGCGTGAATTTGATACTGCCATTTTGGTGCTAGCTGGGTGTTTTGCCCGTTTAGTTGAGCTGGTACTTCTTGTTCCTTTATATGTGTAGAGCCTCTTTCAGGAGCTCTTGTAGAGCTGGCCTGGTGGTGACGAAATCTCTAAGTACTTGCATGTTCCCAAAGGATTTTATTTTTCCTTCACTTATGAAGCTTAGTTTGGCTTGATAGGAGATTCTGGGTTGAAAGTTCTTTTGTTTAAGGATGTTGAATATTGGCCCCCATTCTCTTCTGGCTTGTAGGGTTTCTGCTGAGAGATCTGCTGTGAGTCTGATGGGCTTCCCTTTATGGGTAACCAGACCTTGCTCTCTGGCTGCCCTTAGTATTTTCTCCTTCATTTCGACCCTTGTGAATCTGACGATTATGTGTCTTGGGGTTGCTCTTCTTGACGCATATCTTTGTGTGTTCTCTGTATTTCCTGGACTTGAATGTTTGCCTGCCTTGCTAGG
>NW_022448084.1:0-1929 GCF_009761245.1 Sapajus apella | reverse complement strand
ATTCAAGAGCAAGTTATTCAGTTTCCATGAAGCTGTGCGGTTCTGAGTTAGTTTTTGAATTCTGAGTTCTAACTTGATTGCACTGTGGTCTGAGAGACTGTTTGTTACGATTTCCATTCTTTTGCATTTGCTGAGGAGTGATTTACTCCCAATTATGTGGTCAATTTTAGAGTAGGTGTGATGTGGTGCTGAGAAGAATGTATATGCTATGGATTTGGGGTGGAGAGTTCTGTAAATGTCTATTAGGTTTGCTTGGTCCAGGTCTGAGTTCAAGTCCTGGATATCCTTGTTAATTTTCTGTCTGGTTGATCTGTCTAATGTTGACAATGGGTTGTTAAAGTCTCCCACTATTATTGTGTGGGAGTCTAAGTCTCTTTGTAAGTCATTAAGAACTTGCCTTATGTATCTGGGTGCTCCTGTATTGGGTGCGTATATATTTAGGATCGTTAGCTCTTCTTGTTGCATTGATCCTTTTACCATTATGTAATGT
The DNA here is from genome assembly GCF_009761245.1 of Sapajus apella. Classification (NCBI taxonomy): domain Eukaryota; kingdom Metazoa; phylum Chordata; class Mammalia; order Primates; family Cebidae; genus Sapajus; species Sapajus apella. The sequence continues at coordinate 1,439 of NW_022448084.1, read as the reverse complement.
CCCTCTTTGTCTCTTATGATCTTTGTTGCTTTAAAGTCTAATTTATCAGAGATGAGAATTGCAACTCCTGCTTTTTTTTGCTCTCCATTTGCTTGGTAAATCTTCCTCCATCCCTTTATTTTGAGCCTTTGTGTATCCTTGCATGTGAGATGGGTTTCCTGGATACAGCACATCGATGGGTTTTGTCTTTTTATCCAATTTGCCAGTCTGTGTCTTTTGATTGGTGCATTTAGTCCATTTACATTAGGGTTAATATTGTTATGTGTGAATTTGATACTGCCATTTTGGTGCTAGCTGGGTGTTTTGCCCTTTAGTAGAGCTGGTACTTGTTGTTCCTTTACATGTGTAGAGCCTCTTTCAGGAGCTCTTGTAGAGCTTGCCTGGTGGTGACGAAATCTCTGAGTACTTGCATGTTCCCAAAGGATTTTATTTTTCCTTCTCTTACGAAGCTTAGTTTGGCTGGATAAGAGGTTCTGGGTTAAAAGTTCTTTTCTTTAAGGATGTTGAATATTGGCCCCCACTCTCTTCTGGCTTGTAGGGTTTCTGCTGAGAGATCTGCTGTGAGTCTGATGGGCTTCCCTTTATGGGTAACCCGACCTTTCTCTCTGGCTGCCCTTAGTATTTTCTCCTTCATTTCGACCCTGGTGAATCTGACGATTATGTGCCTTGGGGTTGCTCTTCTTGACGAATATCTTTGTGGTGTTCTCTGTATTTCCTGGACTTGAATGTTTGCCTGCCTTGCTAGGTTGGGGAAGTTTTCCTGGATAATATCCTGAAGAGTATTTTCCAGCTTGGATTCATTCTCTTCGTCGCATTCGGGTACGCCTATCAAACGTAGATTAGGTCTTTTCACATAGTCCCACATTTCTTGGAGACTTTGTTCATTCCTTTTTACCCTTTTTTCTCCAGTCTTGCCTTCCCGTTTTATTTCATTGAGTTGATCTTCGACCTCTGATATCCTTTCTTCTGCTTGGTCAATTCGGCTGTTGATACTTGTACATGCTTCACGAAGTTCCCGTGTTGCGTTTTTCAGCTCCATCAATTCACTTATATTACTTTCTATTTTGTCCATTCTCGTTAGCATTTCGTCAAATCTTTTTTCAATGTTCTTAGTTTCTTTGCATTTGGTTAGAACATGTTCTTTAAGTTCACAGAAGTTTCTTACTACCCACCTTCTGAACTCTGATTCTGTCATTTCATCACACTCATTCTCCATCCAACCTTGTTCCCTTGCTGGTGAGGAGTTGTGATCCCTTTTAGGAGGAGAGGTGTTCTGGTTTTGGGTGTTTTTATCCTTTTTGTGCTGGTTTCTTCCCATCTTTAAGGATTTATCCACCTGTCGACTTTGTAGTTGCTGGCTTTCAGATTGGGTCTCAAATCTTTCAGATTGACGTTCTGTTTGTTGATGATGAGGTTATTTCTGTTTCTTGGTTTTCCTT
>NW_022448083.1:0-1929 GCF_009761245.1 Sapajus apella | reverse complement strand
GAACTCGTTTGTGCTTCCTTATGCAAAAAAAGATTAATTTAAAATTATTTAATATCCAGGCCAGGCACAGTCAACGCCTGTAATCCCAGCACTTTGGGAGGCTGAGGCAGGTGGATTATGAGGTCAGGAATTTGAGACCAGCCTTGCCAAGATGGTGAAACCCTGTCTCTACTAAAAAATATAAAAATTAGCCAGGTGCAGTGGCAAGCACCTGTAATCCCAGCTACTCGGGAGGCTGAGGCAAGACAATCACTTGAACCTGGGAGGCAGAGGTCGTAGTGAGTTGAGATCATGCCACTGCACTCTAGCCTGGGCGACAGAGCAAGACTCCATCTCAAAAATAAATAAATAAATATTTAATATCCAAAAAGAAAAATTGAGTTGTGCATCTTTACAGTACTTAAGAGAATTCCTTAATATTGTTTGGGACATATTTAATTTCAGTTTGCATTTTCTACTGTTTAGATCCTGTCATTCTTTTTTTTTTTTTTTTTGGACGGGGTTTCGCTCTTGTTACCCAGGCTGGAGTGCAATGGCGCGATCTCGGCTCACCGCAACCTCCGCCTCCTGGGTTCAGGCAATTCTCCTGCCTCAGCACCCTGAGTAGCTGGGATTACAGGCACACGCCACCATGCCCAGCTAATTTTTTGTATTTTTAGTAGAGACGGGGTTTCACCGTGTTGACCAGGATGGTCTCGATCTCTTGACCTCGTGATCCACCCGCCTCGGCCTCCCAAAGTGCTGGGATTACAGGCTTGAGCCACCGCACCCGGCCCTGATCCTGTCATTCTGTATTGTAAAAGCTATATACTGTAATTTTTTTGCCTTAAGTAGATTACCTTATGTATATTTTTAAAAAACACAAGCTATAATTCTCTAGTCTATTGAAATTAATGCTCACTCTTTTTCCTTTGTGTATAAAACTATTCATCATTTTATGACTGCCTTCTACTAAACATAGTTTAAAAGAATTGTAAAAGAAATATTTTACAGTGAGAGGGAAATGAATTTGAATGTTTACAGAAGATCACCTTTGAATAATTGCAGTTTGCTTCTGTCTTAGAGCTGTTAACGATCTGTGCTGGAACAGATAGCAGCGTATGGCCGGGTTGTATTTTGACTCCAGGAGTTCATTGATGAAGTCATGGGACACGGTTCCAAAAGCATGCTGCCTGGAAGTGGGTCTGTTCATAAGAAGTCACCTGAAGCTCCCTTTAGAACCTACCAGGCTTTCATGTGAGCCCTGTACAAATACTTCATTGGTTTCAAAGAGGAACTTGCAGAAATTGAGAAGTGCATCATCAATAATGGTATTAAATGTTCTTCGGTTTTACTCATACTACACATAACTTATAATTAGAATGCCATTTAGATTTTTCATTGTATAAGATTTGAAAGTTGCCTGGCAAATTAGTAGTTCTCGTGCATATTTTAATTTTAAAATTAAATTTGTATTTTTAACCCATTCGTATCTCCCAAAATAAAAAAACTACAGAGGATTTAGACTGAAAAGTCTAAATTACTCTTCCTGCACCAGTTCCCCAGCCAGTCAATTCCCCTCCCCAGAGATGGCCCGGTCCTCAGCTTCTTACACATCCTTTCAGAAAGAGTTCAGCGTACACAAGCAGTGCATATACATACACCCATACATAACAGTCATTACGCTACTTGCTTCAAATATTTCTAATTTAAATTTTGAGGATAATATCATAAAAATATGAAGAGCTTCTTGGTTTTTTATTTGTTTGTCTGTTGTTTTTCCGAGACAGAGTCTCACTCTGTTGCCCAGGCTGGAGTGCAGTGGCGCGATCTCAGCTCACTGCAACCTCTGCCTCCTGGGTTCAAGCAATTCTCCTGCCTCAGCCTCCTGAGTAGCTGGGACTACAGGCACATGCCACCACACCCATCTAATTTTTTGTATTTTTAGTA
>NW_022448082.1:0-1929 GCF_009761245.1 Sapajus apella | reverse complement strand
CTTTTGTCCCCTGGAAAGGAGCAGACACTTGTCTGACTGCAGAATCTGGGGTAGGAGTCTGCACACCTCAGAGCCTACAGAGAAACCCAGTGAATTTCTCTGAAAACAGAATGCTGTCCCACGTGGGGGAAATTCTAGCTTTCCCACTGCCAGACATTGCTGCTCAGCTGTCATCGAGAGGTTATCAACTAGAGCACTTGGAAGCCTATCTCATCACAGCTTCATTATGTAACTTGCCACCATTAGACTGCAGGTAATAACTCAGTCTTGATTTTTCTGACCATACTCACCTTATTCATTTGTAAGTTTGGTTATAGAAATGTTATCTTTTAGTTCATGATTCAAACCTTGGAATTTTATGAACAATAAGCAATAATACAACATATGTGCAGTTTAGAGGCAATGTAAATGAATGTCCATACAGTTTTTTTTGTGTGTGTGGATATTTCAGTCAATGAACATGATTCCTGATTTGTATAGTTGAACTACAATTAGATTTGCTGAAAATTGCCTGCAGTAATGCCTGTGAGGCTGACCCTGTCACCTTGCTATGAGAATGCTCAGTGCACAGGTGAGGTCACACAAGAGAAGTCCAAGGGCAGCTCGCAGGCCTGGTGGAACTCCTGGCCAGGACCAAGACGTAGGGTTGGGTATCTCAGAAGGAGATCCCCAGATCTCTTTTAGCTGGACTTGATAGGCAGCAGAGGACCAGAAGGAGATGCTCAGAACTCAGCCCCAGTTAGGAGCAGGTGCAGTGAGGAACCAGCCAGAGAACCTCTGACTACAGTATTGGATTGTCTTCCTTTGCTTAACAGCATCCAACCCTAAGGAGACCACCCAACATATCATCTGTAACTCGCAACTTTCTTGTTCCAAAGCAAAACCGAGGTAAATATGACTCTGAAGTTAACTCCTTGAACCTGGGTTATTTTTCAGAGTATGACATCATCTACAACTTGATGGTTCTTATGTCAAAATCAACACGCATATTTAGTCAGCATGAAGACTATCTTTTATCTCATGGTAAAAATGTTTAACTAATAATTACTTTTTATTGGAAAGCACCTGTATTAGTTCATTTTCACATTGCTATAAATATATCACCAGAGACTGGGTAATTTTAAAGCCAAAAGGTTTAATTGATTCACAGTTCTACATGGCAGGTTAGCCTCTGGAAACTTACAATCATGGTGGAAGGTGAAAGTGAAGCAAGTACCTTCTTCACAAGGCAGCAGGAGAGAGAGAGAGAGAGAGAGAGAGAGAATGAGAGGGAGGAGAAAGAGCCACAAACTTATTAGACAACCAGATCTCCTGAGAACTCTGTCAGAAGAACAGCATGGAGGAAACCACTCCCACGATCTAATCACCTTCCACCAGACCCCTCACCTGGGGTTTACAATTCCAGATGAGCTTTGGGTGAACACACAGAGACAAACCATATCAGAATTTCTAGGTGGGAATTGGTCAGTTTATAAATTATGAGTCAAGTATAAGAAAAATAAATGGTGCCCGTGTGGTAGTTATCCATTTAATCTATAAAACATCTCAATATTCATTTTATGAGAGGTCTAGGACAAGTTTGAGGTAGGAAGGAAGGTAGGTAGGTAGGTAGATAGAGAGACAGTTCTACCAAATACTGTAAATATATATTACTATATATAGTATAGAAATAGAAATCATATTTTATATAGTATTTGGCAGAATTAATACCACACCTAATTTTATATATATCTATATGTAAAATCACCTGTAGGGTAGATGATCTGGAGCGCTATCTGGGAGAGGCACAGTGAGACTCTAAGAGTCCACCCTCACATACAGCTTCCTGTTCCCTGTTCTTAAAACAGGAGTGTCCCTCTGAGATACTTGAACCCTTTCTTCCGCACCAAGGTAGAGCCTGGTATATTTTTATTATGATAGAGGCAGGGC
>NW_022448081.1:0-1929 GCF_009761245.1 Sapajus apella | reverse complement strand
TCCAGACAACACAGCCCCTAGCCCTGCCCCGTTGTGGGAAGATGATCAGGCAGCTTCACCTACACACCTTACTTCATTAAAGTGTCACACGGGTCAGGTGCGTGTGAGCCTGTAATCCCAGCGCTTTGGGAGGCTGAGACAGGTGGACCACAAGGTCAAGAATTTGGGACCCGCCTGACCAACATGAAGAAACCCCGTCTCTACTAAAAATAAAAATTAGCAGGCCGTGGTGGCATGTGCCTGTAATCCCAGCTACGAAATAGGCTGAGGTAGGAGAATCACTTGAACCCGGGAGGCAGAGGTTGCAGTGAGCTGAGATTGTGCCACTGCACTCCAGCCTGGGTGATAGAGTAAGATCGCATCTCAATCAATCAATCAATCAATCAATCAAGTGAGTAAGTATCACATGGGAGATTCCCGCATGGCATGACGGGGAGGAGCCTAACCCAGCCTGAGGCAGCACAGGAGATCTGAGTTAGCTGAGCAAACTGAGGCATAAGGATTTAGTGGGGGCAATTTCCACAGCGCAGGGGCCTGACCAGCTGCAAGTCAGCAACAGCAAACTTCTTTGACCAGGCTCATCACATCCAGATGAGTGAGAAAAACAATCACTCCTCACTGTGTGTCCCCAGAACTCTGGGAGCAAGTGAGCGGGAGCCGTCATACTGGGGCCATTTTTTCTGTGAGCTTCCAGAAGCCTTTCACAGGCGGTGGGATTAGAACGGAGCAGGGCTTGGCTGAGCGCAGTGGCTCACACCTTGAATCCCAGCACTTTGGGAGGCCAAGGTGGGTGGATGGCCTAGGGTCAGGAGTTGGAGACCAGCCTGGCCAACATGGTGAAACCCCAGCTCTACTAAAAATACAAAAATTAGCCAGGTGTGGTAGCACTCAACTGTGGTCCCAGCTACTCAGGCGGATGAAGCAGGAGAATCTCTTGAACCTGGGAGGTGGAGGTTGCAGTGAGCCAAGATTGCATCACTGCACTCCAGGCCTGGGTGACAGAGCAAGACTCCATCTCAAAAAAAAAAAAAAGCCGGGTCAAGGGACAGAGTGGGGCTAACTGGCTTCCAGGTTTACCTTTCCTCCAACACCCCATCTCTCCCACAGTCCTGAGTTGTGGGATGCCCATGGTGTTCCACAGGTGCACTTGGGATTTTCTCTCCTGACCCCACAGGATATTTACCTAAAACAGAAGCAGCACTGAGGCAGGACCGACCCAACTTCACTTCCAGGCATGCTGTCTCCTGGCCAGAGGCGGGGACTTGGCTGCCTACGGGAAGTCCCTTAACAGGAGCAGAGAGAAGCAGGGCTGAGATCACAACCCCAGCTGAAGAGCAGTAAAACAGGATCATTAAAACACTTTACAAGAGCCAGGTGACGTGGCTCACACCTGTAATCCCAGCACTCTGGGAGGCCGAAGTGGGTGGATCACCTGAGGCCGGGAGTTCGAGACCAGCTTGTCCAACATGGTGAAACCCTGTCTCTACTAAAAATACAAAAATGAGCCAGGTGTGGTGTCCAGTGCCTATAATCTCAGCTACTCAGGAGGCCGAGACATGAGAATGGCTTGAACGTGGGAGGAGGAGGTTGCAGTGAGGTGAGATCATGCCACTGCACTCCAGCCTGGGTGACACAGTGAGACTCCATCTCAACAACAACAACTACAACGACGACGACGACGACGACGACGACGACAAAACGCTTTACAAATGGTGGTCCCTCAAAACACTTACACACAGCATTGCCATTTGCTCTACCAAAGCCACTGCCATCCATCCCAAAAGAATAGAAAGCAGGAACTCTGGGAGCTATTAACACACGTGTGCTCACAGCGGCGTGACTCACAACAGCCAAAAGGCAAAATCAACTGACGGGTCCACCGTCAGATGAAAAGATAAACACAGTGTGATCCATCTGCACAGCAGAATA
>NW_022448080.1:1132-1930 GCF_009761245.1 Sapajus apella | reverse complement strand
TCAGGCAAGAAAAAGAAATAAAGCGTATTCAAATAGGAAAGGAGGAAGTCAAATTGTCTCTATTTGCAGATGACATGATTGTATGTCTAGAAGACCCCATCGTCTCAGCCCAAAATCTCCTGAAACTGGTAAGCAAGTAAGCAACGTCAGCAAAGTCTCAGGATACAAAATCAATGTGCAAAAATCACAAGCATTCTTATACACCAATAACAGATTTAAAGAGAGCCAAATCAAGAACAAACTGCCATTCACAATTGCTACAAAGAGAATAAAATATCTAGGAATACAACTAACAAGAAACGTAAAGGACCTCTTCAAGGAGAACTACAAACCACTGCTCAACGAAATAAGAGAGGACACAAACAGATGGAGAAACATCCCATGTTCATGATTAGGAAGAATCAATATCTTGAAATGGCCATACTGCCCAAAGTAATTTACAGATTCAACACTATCCCCATCAAGCTACCAATGACCTTCTTCACAGAACTGGAAAAAAACACCTTAAACTTCATATGGAATCAAAAGAGAGCCCGCATAGCCAAATCAATTCTAAGCAAAAAGAACAAAGTGGGAGGCATCACACTACCGGACCTCAAACTATACTACAAGGCTACAGTAATCAAAACAGCATGGTACTGGTACCAAAACAGAGGTATAGAACAGAGCAGAGGCCTCGGAGGCAACACAACACATCTACAACCATCTGATCTTTGACAAACCTGACAAAAACAAGCAATGGGGAAAGGATTCCCTGTTTAATAAATGGTGTTGGGAAAACTGGCTAGCCATGCAGAA
>NW_022448080.1:170-1032 GCF_009761245.1 Sapajus apella | reverse complement strand
CCAGATGGATTAAAGACTTAAACATAAGACCTAACACCATAAAAACCCTAGAAGAAAATCTAGGCAAAACCATTCAAGACATAGGTGTAGGCAAGGACTTCATGACCAAAACACCAAAAGCACTGGCAACAAAAGCCAAAATAGACAAATGGGACCTAATCAAACTCCACAGCTTCTGCATGTCAAAAGAAACAGTCATTAGAGTGAACTGGCAACCAACAGAATGGGAAAAAATTTTTGCAGTCTACCTGTCTGACAAAGGGCTGATATCCAGAATCTACAAAGAACTAAAACAGATTTACAAGAAAAAAACAAGTCTATTCAAAAGTGGGTGAAGGATATTAACAGAAACTTTACAAAAGAAGACATACATGAGGCCAACAAACATATGAAAAAATGCTCATCGTCACTGCTCATTAGAGAAATGCAAATCAAACCTACATTGAGATACCATCTCATGTCAGTTAGAATGGTGATCATTAAAAAATCTGAAGACAACAGATGCTGGAGAGGATGTGGAGAAATAGGAACACTTTTACACTGTTGGTGGGAGTGTAAATTAGTTCAACCACTGTGGAAGACAGTGTGGCGATTCCTCAAGGATCTAGAAATAGAAATTCCATTTTACTTAGCAATCCCATTACTGGGTGTATAGCCAAAGGATTACAAATCGTTCTACTATAAGGACACGTGCACACGAATGTTCATTGCAGCACTGTTTACAATAGCAAAGACCTGGAACCAACCCAAATGCCCATCGATGATAGACTGGACAGGGAAAATGTAGCACATATACACCATGGAATATTATGCACCCATGAAAAACGATGAGTTCGTGTCCTTTGCAGGGACATGGTTGAAC
>NW_022448080.1:0-70 GCF_009761245.1 Sapajus apella | reverse complement strand
TGTTCTTGTGTCAGTTTGCTGAGACAAGAACAGAAAATCAAACACCACATGTTCTCACTCATAGGTGGGT
>NW_022448079.1:0-1930 GCF_009761245.1 Sapajus apella | reverse complement strand
TCCTATGGTTTAGACGTGATCTTAAAGCTAATTCTTAAGAGCCTGCATATGGCTGCAAATATCTCTTTCCAGATTCTCCAAAGAAAGGATTTCTGAACTGCTACATTCACTCAACTGTTTAACTCTGTAAGTTTAATATACACCTTGACAATCATTCTGCTACATAGCTCCGTTTTTGTTTTAGAGCCAGATGTTTCTCATTACACATTATACTCCCATTGACTCAGGAGTATCCAAACGCAGCTTTTACAAGAAACGTGTTTCAAATTCGCTGAGTCTAAACATAGAACCATCTTCCTTAGGAGAACGAAAACGCAGCAGAGCATTTGAAAGAGACGTTTCTCCTGTGGTTTAGAAGCGATCCTACCGCTAATTCTTATGAGCCTGTATGTGGCTGGAAATATCTCTTTCCAGATTCTCGAAAGAAAGGGTTTCTGAACTGCTACATTCACACATCTGTTTAATTCTTTAAGTTGAATACACAGCTTGACAATCATTCTGCTACTTAGCTCCGTTTTTGTTTTAGAGCCAGATATTTCTCATTACACCCTGTAATCCCATTCACTCAGGAGTATCCAAACGCAGCTTTTAATAGAAACGTGTTTCTAACTCGCTGAATCTAAACATAGATGCAACTTTTTAAGGTGAACGAACACACAGCTGAGCAGTTTGAAATAGACGTTTCTCCTGTGGTTTTTACAAGATCTTACCTCTAATTCTTATGAGCCTGTATGTGGCTTTAAATATCTCTTTCCAGATTCTCCAAAGAAAGGGTTTCTGAACTGCTATGTTCACACATGTCTTTATCTCTGTAAGTTGAATACAAAGCTTGACAATCATTCTGCTACATAGCTCCGTTTTTGTTTTAGAGCTAGGTATTTCTCATTACACCCTATACAACCATTCACTCAGGTGTATGGAATCGCAACTTTTAGAAGAAACGTGTTTCTAACTCGCTGAATCTAAACATACATGCAACTTACTAAGGTGAACAAACACACAGCAGAGCAGTTTGAAAGAGACGTTTCTCCTGTGGTTTAGACGCGATCTTACCACTTATTCTTATGAGACTGTATATGGCTGGGAATATCTCTTTAAAGTTTCTCGAAAGAAAGGGTTTCTGAACTGCTACATTCACACATCTGTTTAACTCTGGAAGTGGAATACACAGCTTGACAATCTTTCTGCTACATAGCTCCGTTTTTGTTTGAGAGCCAGATATTTCTCATTACACCGTATACTCCCATTAACTAAGGAATATCCAAACCCAGCTTTTAAAAGAAACGTGTTTCTAACTCACTGAATGTAAACATTGATGCAACTACCAACGGTGAACCAACACACCGCAGAGCAGTTTAAAGGAGACGTTTCTCCTGTGTTTTAGACGCCATCATACCGCTAATTCTTATTAGCCTGTATATGGCTGGAAATATCTCTTTCCAGATTCTCGAACTAAAGGGCTTCTGAACTTTTTCATTCACACATCTGTTTTACTCTGTAAGTTGAATAAAGAGCTTGACAATCATTCTGCTACATAGCTCCGTTTTTGTTTTAGAGCCAGGTATTTCTCATTACACCATACTACCATTCATCAGGAGTATCCAAACGCAGCTTTTACAAGAAACGTGCTTCGAACTCACTGAATGTAAACATAGATGCAACTTCCTAAGGTGAACGAACACACAGCAGAGCAGTTTGAAATAGACGTTTCTCCTGCGGTTTAGACTCGATCTTACGGCTAATACTTATGAGCCTGTATATGGCTGGAAACATCTCTTTCCAGATACTCGAAAGAAAGGGTTTCTGAACTGCTACATTCACACATCTCTTTATCTCTGTAAGTTGAATACACAGCTTGACAATCATTGTGCAACATAGTTCCGTTTTTGTTTTAGAGCCAGATATTTCTCATTACACCCTATACTCACAT
>NW_022448078.1:0-1930 GCF_009761245.1 Sapajus apella | reverse complement strand
GAGGGTCTAAGCCAACATGCCTGTGGATAATGAACATGGTGAAAAGAGTGGCCCAGAGCAAACACCGTTAGCGGGTAATTCCCCTTTCACCTCCCCCTGACTGCACCATCCGGCACAAAGTTTACATGAGGAAAAAGACTAGAGACAAAGGGATGTGGGATCAACACACTTAACTGGGAAAGCCTCCCATCGTCTCCACCTTTTCCTAACGTAATGGACCGGCTGCCTTCAGCCCGTCCCGATAAAACCTCTCAGCCTTCCGAAAGGTTTGAGACTCATCTGTAACTTTCCCTAATATTTCCCTAATATTTTGCCAGCCACCCCAGGTGAATTCCCACAGAGGCTTCCAGGGGCAGCCCAGCCAGGCCTGCTGCCTCAGAGACGAGGAAGGGGGAAGGGGATGAAACCAGAAAAAAAGGAAATAAGCGTAATTTGTAAAATGTTAATGATACAATTAAAAAAGCGATTATGCCTATGGCCTTTGAGTGTCATGTTTGTCACCATCTTTTCTTGCTTTGCTTCTCAAAGATTATCTTCCCCACATGACCTGATCTTTTCTGCCTCTGGCACCACCAAATATCAGACACTTGGGTTTTCTTGTTTATCATCTCTTGAGAACTGAGCACAGAGCGACTGGGCTGGGTGTTGGTGCTGGCCTGCACTGCGGGACGTCCACGGGCACAGCTCTCTCCAGACACTAGAACCTGGGACCCAGCTCTCCCAGAGTGCGTCAGGTGGGGTTGGGAGTGGACCTCTCCCATCTGCATGCACTCCCAGGTCTAGGAGCAGCAACTTGGCGTTTCCGCCCCTCCGCTTACTCCTGGTTTAATGACACTCCTGTGGTTGTGGAACTTCACGTGTCGGCCTCAGTGTGGAGCAGTTTAGCAAACTCAGCCCCTTCTGTGATGACCTCTGGAGCTGGGATGGCCCCTCCAAGTCCTGACCTGGGTGGGGGGCCGGGGGTTCACCACTGCACACAGCTCAGTCATGGAGTGCAGGCGGTCCCTGGAAGTGCAATTGAGTGACCTCCGATGACACTGGTTGACCAGTAATATTCAGGCATTTGGGAAAGCACGCATGCCCTGAAGAGGCATCATGATGGACAGCATCAAGTCCACTAATGTCCACCCTGCACACTGTTTAGACATGCTCATTTCATGGGGCAGTTTCTCCAGGAATCGGTTTGGCCTTTTTTCCCAGAAAAAAAATGTCAAGGGGTCATCAGTGGAAGGAGACATAGAACCTGCTGGTCTCCAGCGGTAACTGAGATTCACTGTCTTCCTCCTCCACTGCCCTTCCAGCTGCCCCAGCCGGACACTGAATGTGTGTCCACACAGCCATGTATGGATATCCAAGCTCCAGTGTGATGGCCTCAGGAAGCACAGTCTCTATGCCGTGATTAAGTCTTAAGGGCTGAGGCCTAACGAAAGAGCCTCCCATAGCTTCTCCCACCCCCGCCCTGCAAGGACACAGCAGAAAGACAGCCGCCCACAAAGGAGGAGGCAGGCCCCCCACAGGCATCACCTCTCCAGTGCCTCCATGTTGGACTTCCCAGCTCCTGGAACAGTGAGAAGTAAATTTCTGTTGCGTGTCACCTAGTTTACAGGACTTTACCACAGTGCCCTGGACGGGCCATCTGCGTCATGTGAAGAGGCTCGCTGTGCCACGGAGCACAACACCGGCCTCCTGCTCAGGCTGGGCCCCGCAATGACAGGGAAGCCTTGTCACCAAGCAGGGAGCCTAAAATCCGACGGGGACCCCTGGGCCCGGTTGCTGGTGTCACCTATGAGACCCTGGACGAAGAGATTGGACTGGGCTTCTGATGGACGCAGTGGGTGGAGCGCTGGTGATGGCGGCCCCAGCACTGAGCTGTGGACAGTGACGCTTCCTGAGTCACCACAGCCTGGGAGGCAGCTCCTGAAAACAGATG
>NW_022448077.1:0-1931 GCF_009761245.1 Sapajus apella | reverse complement strand
TGGGACTATGTGAAAAGACCTAATCTACGTTTGATAGGTGTACCTGAATGTGACGAAGAGAATGAATCCAAGCTGGAAAATACTCTTCAGGATATTATTCAGGAAAACTTTCCCAACCTAGCAAGGCAGGACAACATTCAACTCCAGCTAATACAGAGAACACCCTAAGGATATTCCTCAAGAAGACCAACCTCAAGGCACATAATCGCCAGATTCACCAGGGTTGAAATGAAGGAGAAAATACTGAGGGCAGCCACAGAGAAAGGTCAGGTTACCCATAAAGGGAAGCCTATCAGACTTACAGCAGATCTCTCAGCAGAAACCCTACAAGCCAGAAGAGAGTGGGGGCCAATATTCAACATCCTTAAAGAAAAGAACTTTCAACCCAGAATTTTACATCCAGCCAAACTAAGCTTCGTAAGCGAAGGAAAAATAAAATCTTTTGTGAACAAGCAAGCACTCAGAGATTTCATCACCACCAGGCCTGCTTTACAAGAGCTTCTGAAAGAACCACTACACATAGAAAGGAACAACCAGTATCAGCCTTTCTAAAAAATACCAAAAAGAAAAGAGCATCAACATAATCAAGAATTTACATCAACTAAGGGGCAAAACAGCCAGCTAACATTAAATCAATCAATCTCACATGCAAGGATACACAAAGACTCAAAACAAAGGGATGGAGAAACATTTACCAACCAAATGGAGAGCAAAAATAATAAAAAGCAGGAGTTGCACTTTTTGCCTCTGATAAAATAGACTTCAAAGCAACAAAGATCAAAAGAAGCAAAGAAGGATATTACATAATGATAAAAGGATCAATGCAACAAGAAGAGCTAAAGATCCTAAACATACATGCACCCAATACAGGAATACCCAGATATATAAGACTTATAAAGAGACTTAGAATCCCACACAATAATAGTGGGAGACTTCAACATCAATATTAGACAGATCAATGAGACAAAAAATTAACAACGATATCCAGAACAAGTAAACTTAATTAACATTTATAGAACTCTCCACTTTAAATACACAAAATATACACTCATATCAGTACTACATCACACCTATTTACAGGTTTAAATGAAATATTGGTTGGCTGCTTGTTATTTTCTTCCCTCATTTTTTTTTTATGTCTCTATTATTAAGCACAATTATAGGTATACCCATTTTTAGACTGCATTCTAGCCCAGGCAATAAAGCAACACCCCCGTTCTCTCTCCCTCTTCCTCTTCCTCTTCTTCATTTTTTTTTTTCCTATTCTTTTTCTTTCTTTCTTTTTTTTTTTTTTCCAAAAAAAAAAAAAAAAAGAAAGAAAGAAACTAATAGCCAGGCATGGCCCAGCACTCTGGAAGGCCAAGGTGGGTGGATTGCTAGAGTTCGGGAGTTAGAGACCAGCCTGGGCAACAGGGCGAAACCCCGTTTCTACAAAAAATACAAAAATTAGTTGGGCATGGTGGCATGTGCCTGTAGTTCCGGCTACTGGGGAGGCTGAGGTGGAAGGATCACCTGAGCCCTGGGAGGTCAAGGTTGCAGTGAGCCGAGATCACATTCCTGTACTCCAGCAGAGGCAACAGAGTGAGACCCTGTCTCAAAGTAATAATAATAACTATCAACCCACAACTTTATACCCATGAAAAATATATTAAAAAAAAAAAAAAAAGGGCCGGGCGCAGTGGCTCAAGCCTGTAATCCCAGCACTTTGGGAGGCCGAGGCGGGTGGATCACGAGGTCAAGAGATCGAAACCATCCTGGTCAACACGGTGAAACCCCGTCTCTACTAAAAATACAAAAAAAAATTAGCTGGGCATGGTGGCACATGCCTGTAATCCCAGCTACTCAGGAGGCTGAGGCAGGAGAATTGCCTGGACCCAGGAGGCAGAGGTTGCGGTGAGCTGAGATCGCGCCATTGCACTCCAGCCTGGGTA
>NW_022448076.1:0-1931 GCF_009761245.1 Sapajus apella | reverse complement strand
ACCCGAAACCAGAACACCTCTCCTCCTAAAAGGGATCACAACTCCTCGCCAGCAAGGGAACAAGGTTGGATGGATAATGAGTGTGATGAAATGTCAGAATCAGAATCCAGAAGATGGGTAGTAAGAAACTTCTGTGAACTTAAAGAACATGTTCTAACCAAATGCAAAGAAACTAAGAACCTTGAAAAAAGATTTGACGAAATGCTAACAAGAATGGACAAAATAGAAAGGAATATAAGTGAATTGATGGAGCTGAAAACTGCAACACGAGAACTTCGTGAAACATGCACAAGTATCAACAGCCGAATTGACCAAGCAGAAGAAAGGATATCAGAGGTCGAAGATCAACTCAATGAAATAAAACGGGAAGGCAAGACTGGAGCAAAAAGGGTAAAAAGGAATGAACAAAGTCTCCAAGAAATGTGGGACTATGTGAAAAGACGTAATCTACGTTTGATAGGCGTACCCGAATGTGACGAAGAGAATGAATCCAAGCTGGAAAATACTCTGCAGGATATTATCCAGGAAAACTTCCCCAACCTAGCAAGGCAGGCAAACATTCAAGTCCAGGAAATACAGAGAACACCACAAAGATATTCGTCAAGAAGAGCAACCCCAAGGCACATAATCGTCAGATTCACCAGGGTCGAAATGAAGGAGAAAATACTAAGGGCAGCCAGAGAGAAAGGTCGGGTTACCCACAAAGGGAAGCCCATCAGACTCACAGCAGATCTCTCAGCAGAAACCCTACAAGCCAGAAGAGAATGGGGGCCAATATTCAACATCCTTAAAGAAAAGAACTTTCAACCCAGAATCTCCTATCAAGCCAAACTAAGCTTCATAAGTGAAGGAAAAATAAAATCCTTTGGGAACATGCAAGTACTCAGAGATTTCGTCACCACCAGGCCAGCTCTACAAGAGCTCCTGAAAGAGGCTCTACACATATAAAGGAACAACAAGTACCAGCTCAACTAAAGGGCAAAACAGCCAGCTAGCATCAAAATGGCAGTATCAAATTCACACATAACAATATTAACCCTAAACGTAAATGGACTAAATGCCCCAATCAAAAGACACAGACTGACAAATTGGATAAAAAGACAAAACCCATCGGTGTGCTGTATCCAGGAAACCCGTCTCACATGCAAGGATACACAAAGGCTCAAAATAAAGGGATGGAGGAAGATTTACCAAGCAAATGGAGAGCAAAAAAAAGCAGGAGTTGCAATTCTCATCTCTGATAAATTAGACTTTAAAGCAACAAAGATCATAAGAGACAAAGAGGGACATTACATAATGGTAAAAGGATCAATGCAACAAGAAGAGCTAACGATCCTAAATATATACGCACCCAATACAGGAGCACCCAGATACATAAGGCAAGTTCTTAATGACTTACAAAGGGACTTAGACTCCCACACAATAATAGTGGGAGACTTTAACACCCCATTGTCAACATTAGACAGATCAACCAGACAGAAAATTAACAAGGATATCCAGGACTTGAACTCAGACCTGGACCAAGCAAACCTAATAGACATTTACAGAACTCTCCACCCCAAATCCACAGAATATACATTCTTCTCAGCACCACATCACACCTACTCTAAAATTGACCACATAATTGGGAGTAAATCACTCCTCAGCAAATGCAAAAGAACGGAAATCGTAACAAACAGTCTCTCAGACCAAAGTGCAATCAAGTTAGAACTCAGAATTCAAAAACTAACTCAGAACCGCACAGCTTCATGGAAACTGAACAACTTGCTCTTGAATGTTGACTGGATAAACAATGAAATGAAGGCAGAAATAAAGATGTTCTTCGAAACCAACGAAAATGAAGACACAACATACCAAAATCTCTGGGACACATTTAAAGCAGTATCTAGAGGAAAATATATAGCAATAAGTGCCCACATGAGAAGCAAGGA
>NW_022448075.1:0-1931 GCF_009761245.1 Sapajus apella | reverse complement strand
GGGCTCTAAAACAACAACGGAGCAATGTAGCACAATGAATGTCAAGATGTGTGTTCAACTTACAGAGTTAAACAGATGTGTGAATGTAGTAGTTCAGAAACAGTTTATTTGGAGAATCTGGAAAGAGATAATTCCAGCCATATACAGGCTCATAAGATTTAGCGGTAGGATCGTGTCTAAAAAACAGGAGAAACGTCTCTTTCAAACTGCTCTGCTGTGTTTGGTTCACATTAGGAAGTTGCACCTATGTTTAGATTCAGCGAGTTAGAAACAGGTTTCTTTTAAAAGCTGCGTTTGGATATTCCTGTGTTATTGGGATTATAGGGTGTAATGAGAAATATCTGGCTCTAAAACAAAAACGGATCTATGTAGAAGAATGATTGTCAAGTTGTGTATTCAACTTACAGAGTTAGACAGATGTGTGAATGTAGCAGTTCAGAATCCCTTTCCTTGGCGAATCAGGAAAGAGATATTTCCAGCCATATACAGGCTCCTAAGAATTAGCTTTAAGATCACGTCTAAACCACAGGAGAAACGTCTCTTTCAAACTGCTCTGCTCTCTGTTCGTTCACATTAGGAAGATGCGTCTATGTTTAGATTCAGCGAGTTAGAAACACGTTTCTTCTAAAATCTTCGTTTAGATATTCCTGAGTGAATGGGAGTATAGGGCGTAATGGGAAATATCTGGCTCTAAAACAACAACGGAGCTATGTATCAGAATGATACTCAAGGTTTATATTAAAGTTACAGAGTTAAACAATTGTGTGAATGTAGCAGTTCACTAACCCTTTCTTTGGAGATCTGGAAAGAGATATTTCCAGCCATATACAGGCTCCTAAGAATTAGCTTTAAGATCGCATCTAAATCACAGTAGAAACGTCTCCTTCAAACTGCTCCGCTGTGTGTTCGTACGCCTTAGGAAGTTGCATCTATGTTAAGATTCAGCGAGTTAGAAACACGTGTCTCAAAATAGCGGCGTTTGGATGTTCCTGAGTGAATGGAAGTATAGGGTGTAATCAGAAACATCGGGCTCTAAAACAAAAACAGAGCTATGTAGCAGAATGATTGTCAAGGTGTATACTCAACTTAGAGAGTTAAACAGATAAGTGAATGTAGCAGTTCAGAAAACCTTTCTTTGGAGAATCTGGAAAGAGATATTTGCAGCCATATACAGTCACCTAAGAATTAGCGGTAAGATCGCGTCAAAACCACAGGAGAATCGCCTCTTTCAAACTGCTCTCTTATGTGTTCGTTCACCTTCGGAAGTTGCATCTATGTTTAGATTCTGCGAGTTAGAAAAAAATTTCTCCAAAAAGCTGCGTTTCGATATTCCTGAGTGAATGGGAGTATAGTGTTTAATGAGAAACATCTGGCTCTAAAACAAAAACGGAGTTATGTAGCAGAATGATTGTCAAGGTGTATGTTCAACTTACAGAGTTAAACAGATGTGTGAAAGTAGCTGTTCAGAAACACATGCTTTGGAGAATCTGGAAAGGGATAATTCGAGCCTTATACAGGCTCATAAGCTTTAGCGGTAAGATCGCGTCTAAACCACAGGAGAAACATCTCTTTGAAACTGCTCTGCTGTGTTTGGTTCACATTAGGAAGTTGCATCTATGTTTAGATTCAGCGAGTTAGAAACAGGTCTCTTCTAAAAGCTGCCTTTCTATATTCCTGGGTTATTGGGAGTATAGGGTTTGATGAGAAACATCTGGTTCTAAAACAAAAACGGAGCTATGTACGAGAATTATTGTCAAGGTGTGTATTCAACTTACAGAGTTAGACAGATGTGTGAATGTAGCAGTTCAGAAACCCTTTCCTTGGAGAATCTGGAAAGAGATATTTTTAGCCATATACAGGCTAATAAGAATTAGCGGTCTGAGCGCGTCTAAACCACAGGAGAAACGTCTCTTTCAAACTGCTCTGCTGTG
>NW_022448074.1:0-1931 GCF_009761245.1 Sapajus apella | reverse complement strand
TGGGACTATGTGAAAAGACCTAATCTACGTTTGATAGGTGTACCTGAATGTGACGAAGAGAATGAATCCAAGCTGGAAAATACTCTTCAGGATATTATTCAGGAAAACTTTCCCAACCTAGCAAGGCAGGACAACATTCAACTCCAGCTAATACAGAGAACACCCTAAGGATATTCCTCAAGAAGACCAACCTCAAGGCACATAATCGCCAGATTCACCAGGGTTGAAATGAAGGAGAAAATACTGAGGGCAGCCACAGAGAAAGGTCAGGTTACCCATAAAGGGAAGCCTATCAGACTTACAGCAGATCTCTCAGCAGAAACCCTACAAGCCAGAAGAGAGTGGGGGCCAATATTCAACATCCTTAAAGAAAAGAACTTTCAACCCAGAATTTTACATCCAGCCAAACTAAGCTTCGTAAGCGAAGGAAAAATAAAATCTTTTGTGAACAAGCAAGCACTCAGAGATTTCATCACCACCAGGCCTGCTTTACAAGAGCTTCTGAAAGAACCACTACACATAGAAAGGAACAACCAGTATCAGCCTTTCTAAAAAATACCAAAAAGAAAAGAGCATCAACATAATCAAGAATTTACATCAACTAAGGGGCAAAACAGCCAGCTAACATTAAATCAATCAATCTCACATGCAAGGATACACAAAGACTCAAAACAAAGGGATGGAGAAACATTTACCAACCAAATGGAGAGCAAAAATAATAAAAAGCAGGAGTTGCACTTTTTGCCTCTGATAAAATAGACTTCAAAGCAACAAAGATCAAAAGAAGCAAAGAAGGATATTACATAATGATAAAAGGATCAATGCAACAAGAAGAGCTAAAGATCCTAAACATACATGCACCCAATACAGGAATACCCAGATATATAAGACTTATAAAGAGACTTAGAATCCCACACAATAATAGTGGGAGACTTCAACATCAATATTAGACAGATCAATGAGACAAAAAATTAACAACGATATCCAGAACAAGTAAACTTAATTAACATTTATAGAACTCTCCACTTTAAATACACAAAATATACACTCATATCAGTACTACATCACACCTATTTACAGGTTTAAATGAAATATTGGTTGGCTGCTTGTTATTTTCTTCCCTCATTTTTTTTTTATGTCTCTATTATTAAGCACAATTATAGGTATACCCATTTTTAGACTGCATTCTAGCCCAGGCAATAAAGCAACACCCCCGTTCTCTCTCCCTCTTCCTCTTCCTCTTCTTCATTTTTTTTTTTCCTATTCTTTTTCTTTCTTTCTTTTTTTTTTTTTTCCAAAAAAAAAAAAAAAAAGAAAGAAAGAAACTAATAGCCAGGCATGGCCCAGCACTCTGGAAGGCCAAGGTGGGTGGATTGCTAGAGTTCGGGAGTTAGAGACCAGCCTGGGCAACAGGGCGAAACCCCGTTTCTACAAAAAATACAAAAATTAGTTGGGCATGGTGGCATGTGCCTGTAGTTCCGGCTACTGGGGAGGCTGAGGTGGAAGGATCACCTGAGCCCTGGGAGGTCAAGGTTGCAGTGAGCCGAGATCACATTCCTGTACTCCAGCAGAGGCAACAGAGTGAGACCCTGTCTCAAAGTAATAATAATAACTATCAACCCACAACTTTATACCCATGAAAAATATATTAAAAAAAAAAAAAAAAGGGCCGGGCGCAGTGGCTCAAGCCTGTAATCCCAGCACTTTGGGAGGCCGAGGCGGGTGGATCACGAGGTCAAGAGATCGAAACCATCCTGGTCAACACGGTGAAACCCCGTCTCTACTAAAAATACAAAAAAAAATTAGCTGGGCATGGTGGCACATGCCTGTAATCCCAGCTACTCAGGAGGCTGAGGCAGGAGAATTGCCTGGACCCAGGAGGCAGAGGTTGCGGTGAGCTGAGATCGCGCCATTGCACTCCAGCCTGGGTA
>NW_022448073.1:0-1932 GCF_009761245.1 Sapajus apella | reverse complement strand
GTCGGTCACTAGGGCTAGTGTTAGGTTAATTACTCTCTTTAGTCAGTGGCACTGTTTATACTAAAAGTCAGTGGCACTGTTTATACTAAAAGAGTATGAACCTCATCAATAGATAGAGACATATAAGAATAGTCATCTTATGTCTACGAAGTGTCAATATCCGGCAGCAGCTTCAAAACCAAAGTGGTGATCTGTAAAGTGGAATTTTAATTGGTGGAGGAGGCAGATAGTGAGAAATGTTGACCCAATAATGTGACGTCCGTGAAAGCCTGTGGTTATAAAGAATGTTCAGTTGTTGATCCCCTCAGAGATAGTAAAGGGGGCCTCAAAATATTCTGAAGTTTGTAGGAGGGCAAAGTAAATATTTAAAGTAATTGTGATTGATAATGCTTGAAGTATTTGTTTTTGATTACCTTCTGTTAAGCTGTGGTGGACTCAAATAATTGAAATTCCTGATGGGAGTAATACAGATGTATTTAGAAGGAGGACTTCTAAGGGGTTGAGGGGAAAAGTTCCTGTTGGATGTCAATACCCTCCTAATTTTGGAGTCAGGGCAAGTCTAGAGAGGTAGAATGCTCAGAAGAAGCCAGCAAAAAAGAATACTTCTTAGATAATAAATAGAATTATTGCATAATGGAGGCCTTTTTGGATGATGAATGTGTGGTGGCCTTGGAATGTGCTTTCTCGGATAATGTCATGTCATCATTGATATATTGTCAGTGTGTTGGTCAGTCAGCCTAGGGTTAAAAGGGTGATAGAGTTAAAGTGAAATCACATGGCCAGGCCAGATGTTATTAGGAGGGCTGAGAGAGCTCCTGTTAGTGGTCAGGGGCTGGGGTCGGCTATATGGTAGGCATGCGTTTGGTGCCTCATTACGTATTTTCATGTAAGTAAAGGCTTACTAGTAGTGTACGTATTTTCATGTAAGTAAAGGCTTACTAGTAGTGTAAAAGCATAAGCCTGAATAAGGGTTACAGTGAATTTGAGAATGGTCAGTAGGATTAGAATAACGAAAGCGACTGAAACTGTGGGAAAACTGATGGTTGATAGTACTATTGTGGCTTCTCTCAATTAAATGCACTAGTAGGTGTCTGGCTGTAATGTTGGCAGTTAATCACACAGCTAGTGTCATTGGTTGAATGAGCAGGCTAATAGTTTCAGTGATCACTAACATAGGGATGAGTGGAATGGGTGTGCCTTGTGGCAGAAGAAGAGCTCAGGAAGCTTTTGTCTTAAAGCGGAAGCCTGTAATTACTGCGCCAGCTCGTAGGGGGATTGCTGTACCTAGATTTATTGATACTTGGGTAGTTGGTGTAGATGAATGGGGTAGGAGCCTCAGGAGGTTGGTCAAAGCAGTGGAGAGAATTAGGGAGATCAGTATAAGGGATCAGGTTTGCCCTTTAATATTATGCATTGTTATTTGTTTTAGTACAAGTTGGATTAGTCATTGTTGAATGGAAGTTAACCGGTTACTGATTAAATGACAGGAGGTTGGAAATAGTATGGTGGGGAATAAAATGATTAATACTACTATGGGTAGGCTTAGAATTTTTGGGGCAATCATTCTCAGCAAACTGACAGAAGAGCAGAAGATCAAACACCACATGTTCTCACTCATAGGCGGCTGTTGAACAATGAGAACACATGGACACAGGGAGGGGAGCACTACACACTGGGGTCAGTTGGGGGGAAATAGGGGAGGGATGGTGGGGGGTGGGGAGCTGGGGAGAGATAGCAAGGGGAGAGATGCCAGAGGTAGGTGATGGGGAGGAAGGCAGCAAATCACACTGCCACATGTGTACCTATGCAACAATCTTGCATGTTCTTCACATGTACCCCAAAGCCTAAAATGCAATAAAATAAATGGGAAAAAGAAAGAATTTTTGGGGTAATAAAAGAGGTGAATAGATTTTTGTTCATTTTAATTCTCAG
>NW_022448072.1:0-1932 GCF_009761245.1 Sapajus apella | reverse complement strand
GGAGGCCCGTGGTACTGGCAGTCAGCCCTCTGTGGCCCCAGCCCTGGGGGCCAGCCAGGGTCAGGAGGAGACAGCTGGAGTGGGGGTTGGGAGGCCTCTCTCTGGCCCTGCCCCACCCCAGCTGTGCCTCTGACCCAGGTGAACTTCTCTACCTCCCTGAACCTCAGTGTCCTCAGATGTGAGACGGTGAGACCCGCCCCTACCTTAAAGGCCTGTCTTGAGCATCACATGCGACAAGAGAAGGGAGTTCTGCAAAGGCTGCAGGCAGGCAGGGACCTGATTCACCACGGGCTTCTGACCAGTGCGTGCAGGGAATCTGAACATCAGAGGTGCTGGGGGTAGGCCCCGCCCTGCTGGTCTCCCTCTGAGCCCAGGCCTGGACACCCCAGCGGCTTAGGGGGCTACAAGCAGGAGCAGGTAGGTGGCTGGGGAGATGGGCAAAGATGAGACGCCTTCAGGGCTAGAGCCCTTCATGTCACCTGTGCCACCTCATCTGACCCCTTCTATCAGGGAGGAAACCACTGCCTGTGGTCAGCCAGCTGGCAAGAGGTCAAGCCCTGCCTGGGTTCCGGTGTCCCAGCTGGGGTGGTGCTGGCACAGCATCCAAGGAGACGAGGGGCAGCGAGCCCTGACTGGCAGGGGTCTCCGGTGCCAGGAGGCCTGGTATGGGCTTTGCCTTAGTGGTATAGAGGGTAGGGTCTGGGAAGCCCAACGGCAGAGCATGGGGAGGGTGGCCAGAGGACCAGGAGGGACCCAAGGGAGAACCTGGGGCCTGCCAGTGGGGCTGGGGGCGGGCGGTGCTGGGAGAGCCTCTTCCCGACCAGGCACACCTTGCCGATGCCATTGATGCAGAAGTCCTGGCTGACCCTGCCCTGGTAGCAGGGGGTGCCATCAACCACAGCGTCCCACAACTTCTCGGCAAAATACTCATTTGAGGGCCAGCAGTGCAGCTCACAGGTGTTCACTGGGGGCCAAGTAGAAGACCCATCAGCGACAGCCGGGGCAGGAGTTACGGAGGCCACCAGGAAGACCCCTCCATGACACACATCCATGGCAGGCTGGAGGCTCCAGCTGGGCTGGTAGCTATCTGCAAGGCTGCAGACTGGGGAGCTGGGAGAAGCAGCAGCCCCAGGGCACAGCGGCGGCGGCCCAGGCTTGGGGTGGAGACTGAGTCTCCTGCTGCGTCATAGGGTAGTCTTGGGTGCACACAGCCCCAGCCCTCTGAACCTCAGTGTCCCCGTGGGAGGCAGCACCCACCATCATTGACCATAGGCACCCATGTGTGCAGCTTGCCCTTGTAGAGCATAGCGTCAAATTGGCTGCACTGGACATGGCAGAAGGAGGGGCAGCCAGAGGGGCAGGCTTGTAGGTTGCAGAGGCAGAAACGCTTCTGCTCGCCCACGCAGTACTTTCCCTTGTATTTGGTCCTGTGGGGAGATGCGGGGAGGGCCCGGTGAGTGCTACTACGTGGCCACAGCCCGGAGTGAGTGGCCGCCTCCTGTACCCGCACCCCGAGATCCCTGCCACCCAGCTCTGCGCACATGCTCTCCTCCCATGGGCTGCCCCTACTCTGGCCCAGACACACCCTCCCTGTTTGTAAGGACCTTCGGGGAAGTGGCAGCAGGAAGCCTGAGCTTTGTCCCCAACCTACTGTGTGACTGTGGGCAAGTCTCTGGCCAATCCCTGGGCCTCAGTTTCCTCATCTGTAAAATGGGGTTGAGGTTGACTCTGCAGAGGGCTGTTAAGAAGCTGTGACAAGCTGCAGGCGTGACTGGCACTGACTGGAGGGACTGCTCCAAGTCCCCAGTGCATGACACCAGTGTCCTAAAGAGCCCTTGAGTCCTCAGCCTCCCTCCTGGTGGCAGTTCCCCCAGCCCGGGTGTAAAAAAAAAAAAGCCCCCAGGGCCCCAGCCAGCTGAGAGGTCTGCCAAG
>NW_022448071.1:0-1932 GCF_009761245.1 Sapajus apella | reverse complement strand
CAAAAACATTATTCTTATGTAAGAAATGTGGTAAAGCTCTCATGTGCCCTAGTTTATTAGAATTCATGAAATAACTCACACTGAACAGAACCCGATCTAGTGAAGAAATACAAGGAAGCATGCAACTTTCCCAATTCTCTTTGAAAACTCAGAAAAAAACTTGTACTGGAAACAAAACATGAATGTAAAAATGTGTTAATAAACTTGATTTTCCCCTATGCTTTCAAAGACATATTTACATTTAATATGGAGAAAAATGACATAATCTTAAGAAACATGGTAAAGACTTCAGCATTTTTATTTATTTGAAAAGATGAAAGGATTCAATGGGAAATTCCTTATAAATAGAAACGCGGTAAGGTCTTCAGTTGTTCCAGTTCCACATGAAGGGAAGAACTCATTTCTGAAATAAAACCTATGAATGTATAGAATGTAGAAATGCCTTCATTTACATGATATTTGCTCCAAGACCCATGATAATACACACTGGAGATAGACCTTATAAATATAAGAAAGCACATTGGATTGGAACCCGGGTAGATTACAGAAAAATTTAGTTTTAAGAATTTCTTCGCCAGGCGCGGTGGCTCAAGCCTGTAATCCCAGCACTGTGGGAGGCCGAGGCAGGTGGATCATGAGGTCAAGAGATCGAGACCATCCTGGTCAACATGGTGAAACCCCGTCTCTACTAAAAATACAAAACATTAGCTGGGCATGGTGGCGCGTGCCTGTAATCCCAGCTACTCAGGAGGCTGGGGCAGGAGAATTGCCTGAACCCAGGAGGCGGAGGTTGCGGTGAGCCGAGATTGCGCCATTGCACTCCAGCCTGGGTAACAAGGGAGAAACTCCGCCTCAAAAAAAAAAAAAAAAAAAAAAAAGAATTTCTTCAACATTGATGTGAAAACTTTCCCTAGAGGGAAATCCTACTAATGTTCATAAATTGAAAAGCCTGATGCAAATTCCTTCTTGTATAATCTTCAAAAAGATACATAAGTAAATGTTATCCTACTTCTATTTTGTTTCTCAGTGATTCTTCATTTGAAAGGGTTTCTGTATTACTTCTGCTCCTTTTGCAAGAAAACATCAAGGTTACAATTTTGTAGATACTTTTTAAACAATACTATATGTATTTAATAGGCAGTTGTTTTTGTTAAGTCAGTCAACAAAACTTTTTTCTAGCTATTTAAAAATATCACACTGAGCTACTAGAATGGCTCCAAATTCTGTTTTGAAACACATGCAGGTGGGTTCCTACGCTAACGTCCAAACAGGGCACAGCTTCTTGCAGTCCATTCTGAATCTTGAACCCCAAGTTTGGGATGAGGAGAAAGGGGACAGCCTCCTCTGTACTTGTGCAGCTGACTCGGGGCTCATTCTTGAGCGTTCCATTGCACAGCTCAGACTTCATGCTCACTGCCAAGGCACCACAATAGTGATCAGATGACAGAAATGATGAATGCCATTTATTAGCTGTCACTATCATGGGGCAGGAATACTCTTTATACCTCCAATGGTAGAAAGATCAGAGAGAGACATCTTGGCTAAACTAAACTCATTTTATGAGATGTCTTCTGGTAAGGTGCAGGCCTTACACCCTGTTTCTTCTGAGTTGAGTTAGAAATGAAACCCGAAGGTGCTCAGCATCTATCACCCCTGGCCACAACATAATGTGGGGATGAGTTGAATGCACTGAGAGAGGAACAGGCTGGAAGCAGCCCTCTGCTACATGATTATTCACCTGTCCTGGCCAAAGGTTTTGTTTTTGTTTTTTTTGAGACAGGGTCACACCGGCTAAAGTGCAGTGGCATGATCCTAGCTCACAGCAGACTCAACCTCCCAGGCTCAAGTAACCCATGCACATAAGCTTTTCAATGCTTGGAACTACAGGCTCATGCCACTCAGCTGGGCAATTTTTAAAAATTCTTTTTGTAG
>NW_022448070.1:0-1933 GCF_009761245.1 Sapajus apella | reverse complement strand
GGGCTTCCTTTTGTGAGTAACCCGACCTTTCCCTCTGGCTGTGCTTAGCATTTTTTTCTTCATTTCAATACTGGTGAATCTGATGATGATACGCCTTGGGGTGGCTCTTATTGAGAAATATCTTTGTGGTGTTCTCTGTATTTCCTGGACTTGAAAGTTGGCCTGCCTTGCTAGGTTGGGGAAGTTCTCCTGGATAATATGCTGAAGATTGTTTTCAAGCTTGGATTCTTTCTCCCCGTCACATTCAGGTACGCCCATCAAACGTAGACTAGATATTTCCACATAATCCCATATTTCTTGGAGGCTTTATTTCTTTTTACTCTTTTTCCTCTTATCTTGCCTTCTCATTTTATTTCATTGAGTTGATCTTCAATCTCTGATATCCTTTCTTCT
The DNA here is from genome assembly GCF_009761245.1 of Sapajus apella. Taxonomy (NCBI): domain Eukaryota; kingdom Metazoa; phylum Chordata; class Mammalia; order Primates; family Cebidae; genus Sapajus; species Sapajus apella. Next base: position 1,540 of record NW_022448070.1, on the reverse strand, counting down.
GCTTGATTGATTTGGCTATTGAATCTTGTGTATGCTTTGCGAAGTTCTCATGGTGTGTTTTTCAGCTCCATCAAGTCGTTTATGTTCTTCTCTAAGCTGGTTATTCTAGTTATCATTTCATCTAACTTTTTTTTCAAGGTTCTTAATTTCTTTGCATTGGGTTAGAACATGCTCTTTTAGATCAGAGAAGTTTGTTATTACCCACCTTCTGAAGCCTGCTTCTGTCAATTCATCAGACTCATTGTCCATCCAGCTTCGTTCTCTTACTGGTGAGGAGTTGTGATCACTGGTAGGAAGAGAGGCATTCTGGTTTTTGGAGTTTTCATCTTTTTTGTACTGGCTCCTTCCCATCTTCATGGATTTATCTACCTGTGGTCTTTGTAGTTGGTGACTTTCGGATGGGGTCTCTGAGTGGATGTCCTTTTTGTTGATGTTGAAGCTATTTCTTTCTGCTTGTTAGTTTTCCATCCAACAGTCAGGCCCCTCTCCTGCAGGACTTCTGGAGGTCCACTCCAGACCCTGCTTGCCTGAGAATTACCCACAGGGGCTGCAGAAGAGTAAGGGTTGCTGTCAGTTTCTTCTTCTGTTTTCTTAGTCCCAGAAGGGTACCCACCAGATGTCAGCCAAAGCTCTCCTTTATCAGGTGCCTCTTTGGATATACGGGGGTCAGGGAGCCACTTGAGGAGACAGTCTGTCAATTATCAGAGCTCAAGTGTTGTGCTGAGAGCTCCATCGTTCCATTTAGAGCTGCTGGGCAGGTACGTTTAATTCTGCTACAACAGAACTCATAACCACCTCTTTTCCCAGGTGCTTTGTCTTGGGAAGCTGGGGCTTTATTTATAAATTCCTGATGTGCTGCTGCCTTTTTTCAGAGATGTCCTGCCCCACATGGAGGTAGTCTAGTCACAGCCTGTCAGCAATGGCATTGCTTAGCTACTGTGGTCTCTGCCCAGCTGCTGTGTACACTTCCTTGCAGTTTTGTTTATAGAGGTATGTTTAGAACTGCCTCGGTAATGGCAGTCTGCCTCAGTAATGGTGAATTGCCTCGGTAATGGCGGACTGCCTCAGTAATGGTGGACTTCTTTGGTAGTTCTGGTCGGCATCAGAGATGGCGGACTGCCTCGGTAGTGGTGGACTGCCTCAGTAATGGGGGACACCCTTCCCCGCACAGAGCTGGACCATCCTGTGTCCAGCTGTGCTTGCTTTGAAACTCACAATCCAGAGTGTTTCAGATTGCTGGTCTTTGTGGGGATGGGACGTGCTGAGCCAGATCACCTGGCTCCCTGCTTTCAGCCCACTCTTTTTCAGTTCAATGGGCGGCTCTGTCTCCCAGGTGTTCCAGGTGCCAGTTGAAATGGCTGCCTAGATTTGTGTGAGTTTTTGTGTGGAAACCCATGGTGCCAGCTGAAACAGCTGTGCTGGAAACTCGTGGTGCTTTTTGGACTGGGAATCTCCTGTTCTGTGGGCAGTAAAAACTGTGGGAGAAGCCCACTGTCTGAACTGCCATGCTGGAGTGGATGGAAAAGCACCCGATGGCCTC
>NW_022448069.1:0-1933 GCF_009761245.1 Sapajus apella | reverse complement strand
ATATGCCACAGCATCCCAACTGATCTTGCCTTAGGTCTTGTTCTCCAGCCCATTCTTCAAAAGGCTGCCACTGTGATCCTCCCAAAGATGATTCTGATGCTACCATCTTGCTTCAAGCAGACAAGTGAAACACCACTAAGTTCTGGATAAGGTGCCTACCCTTAGTAAGGCACATGCAACCCTTCAAAATCAGCTCCCTTTTCTCCTTTGCTTAAGTATTTCTCCAGCTTCTTTTCTTCACCCACATAGCCACTTTTTATTGCCACTCTAAAGCCATTTTTATAACAAGCCACTCTCTCCTTTCTGTGCTTTCATACATACTACCCTTCATCCTGAACACGAACATTTTCTTACTGTGAATATTCAGCTGTCAGGTAGCTTTCACTGACTCTCCCAGCCTGTCTTGGATGTCTCTCTACTCTGAGTCTTTGGTGTAAATCCCCTTCGTAACACTTGTCCTATCATATTTAGTTATTGGTGCACCTATTTGTTTTACTTACAAGACTACAAGCTCTATAAGGGCTATAATTTATCATTTGGTGTTCTCAGTCAATCTAAGTCTAGTGCCTGGTACATACTAAATATTCAACACAAGTTTGTTAAATTTGATTGAAATATGAAGAGTCACTATTTCTCCTTACGTTTCATTACATGAATACTATTCTTTAAGATACCCAAGGCTTTTAGATATGCTAGTACATGTTTGACATATTTAGTGACAGTACATTTTGCATCAAATATTATACATAGTAACAGCCTCTCCGGAAAACAATATAGTACATGACTTTTTAATTGAGTTCTCTTAAATCTGTTAGTAGGAAATTTCAGGATTCTGATGGCAAATATGATCATTAGTAATGACTTTTTTTTTTTGAGACAGATTCTTACTCTGTTGCCCAGGCTGGAGTGCACTGGTGCAATCTCAGCTCACTACAGCCTCCCCCTCCTAGGTTCACGTGATTCTCCTGCCTCAGCCTCCTGAGCAGCTGCAATTATAGGCACTCACCACATGCCTAGCTAATTTTTGTATTTTTGGTGGGGACAGGGTTTCACCATGTTGACTTGGCTGGTCACCAACTCCTGACCTTAAGTGATCTGCTGGCCTCAGCCTCCAAAAGTGCTGGGATTACAGGCATGAGCCACTGCACCTGGCCAGTAATGACTTTTATGATAAATACTAATATGGATGCGACTCTCAGAGATGCCACTGCTGATGAGTTGCAATGATTTCCCTAGGCCCAAGGACATGACAGAGAGTCTCTTCTACTTTCCAGGTACAACCTCTCAAAATCTACCAGTTTTGATCAGCGTTTTTGTAAAGATTTCAACACCTTTGATAAGAAGAAACATGATTTTCCTATCCAGGAGACTGGTATTTATTTTATACCTAGCTCTTAATAAGGAGATACTCTAGATTCAGATCATTTTCAAAAGCCACTAGGAAACAGTTACCAGCAAGAGGTAAGCAAAGTAGCAGTGCAGTCAGGATAATCCCTTCCCTCCATGCCAACCCTGCTTCACATTGTGAAAATCTTATTATGATTCCATCCTGGTCCTGAGGATGAGAACAAAGAATTGAAAATGGGCTATTCATGATCACCATATCTCTTTTTTCTCTTACTTAGAAAAGGTCTTTCAACTCCTCTTATTTTTTATTTAACCCAGAACAGGTGTGACTACAAGGAAAGCCTGGAAACCTGGAGGTTAATTTCAGGAGCAAGTTATCTGAAGACAGACCACACGGCCTGAGTTTGAATCCCAGCTCTGCCTCTTCCCAGCTTCCGCCTTCCGGCGAGTTATCTCAACTCTCTGAGGTGCTTCCAATTCTTTCGTAAAATGGGATGATAATAATGTGTCAACTCATAACACTGTCAGGTCTTATTATGTAATGTAACAAAATACTTGGAATTATGCCTGGCACATAGTCAGGGTT
>NW_022448068.1:286-1933 GCF_009761245.1 Sapajus apella | reverse complement strand
AAATAAATAATATGATCCTTATTTTTAACAGAAGTCATGTGGTAGAGATACCCTCAGAAACTAATGAAAGTAATCACTATGGAGAAACTTTCAACCAGATTCCAAAACTTAGTGCGCATAAGGGTCTTGCAGCTGGAGTAAAAACCTACAAAAAGAACAAGTTTGAAAAAGCCATCATGGATGCTTCATCCCTAAAGAGTCGCATAGCAGCATGTCAACATGGACAAAGACCCTATCAGTGCAAGGAATGTGGGAGAACTTTTCTTTGCTACTCATCCTTTAGGGCACACGTCAGAGCCCACACTGAAGAGAAACCTTATGCATGCAAAGAATGTGGAAAAGCCTTTATATACCTCTCCAAACTCAGAGCACACATAAGAACGCACACTGGAGAGAAACCTTACGAATGTGAAAAATGTGGGAAAACCTTTCGATCCCCCTCAAATCTTTGGACACACAAAGAAACGCATACCGTAGAGAAACCCCATGCCTGTAAAGAATGTGAGAAAGCTTTCTCTTCTCTCTCGTCGCTTAGAAAACACCGGAAAGTTCACAGCGCAGAGAAAGCCTATGAATGTAAGGAATGTGGGAAAGCCTTCCTTCATTCCTTCTACCTGATCATACATGCCAGAATGCACACTGGAGAAAAGGCCTACAAGTGTGTGGAATGTGGGAAAGCATACAGTTGGCCCTCAGACCTTAGGATTCACATGAGAACACACTCTGGAGAAAGGCCTTATGAATGTAAGCAGTGTGGAAAATCCTTCAGCTCCCCTTCATCCTTTAAGGGACACGTAAGAACTCACACTGGAGAGAAGCCCTATGTCTGTAGGGAATGTGGGAAAGCCTTCAGTAGTCCCTCATACTTCAGAACACATGTGAGAATTCACACTGGAGAGAAACCCTATGTGTGTAAGCAGTGTGGGAAAGCCTTCAGTTGGTCATCATCTTTTCGGGGACATTTGCGAACTCACAGTAGAGAGAAACTCTATGAATGTAAGGAATGTACAAAAGCCTTCAGTAGACGCTCATCCTTACAAAGACATGTGAGAATTCACACTGGAGAGAAACTCTCTAAATGTAAGCAGTGTGGAAAAGCTTTTGGAGGTCTCCCATCCTTAAAAAAACACATGAAAACTCACACTGGAAAGAAACCCTATGTTAATAAGTAACGTGGCAAAGATTCCATGCAGATGACTTACTGTATTGAATAAATTAACTACCATTAGAAAAATTTTAAAAAGGTCTTAGGTATAGTCACAGCTTTATTAGTGCCTTATGCTTAATGTAGACCTCTATCCTATTATTTCAAGTTTTTTTTTTTTTTGAGAAAAACACAAAAACTTTTAAGTATTTGCAAGGCATACTATAACAAATTACCACAAAGCTGATGGCTGAATGAAACAAATTTATTCTCTCATAGTTCTGGTGGCTAAAAGTTTGAATTTTTTTTTTTTTTTAGTTATTGGAGACAGAGTCTCAATCTGTTGCCCAGCCTGGAGTGCAGTGGCGCAGTCTCGGCTCACTGCAACCTCCGTCTCCCGGGTTCAAGCCATTCTCCTGCCTCAGCCTCCCGAGTAGCTAGGACTACAGGCCTGCACCACCACGCCCAGCTAATTTTTTGTATTTTTAGTAGAGACAAGGTTT
>NW_022448068.1:0-186 GCF_009761245.1 Sapajus apella | reverse complement strand
AGACAGAGTCTCAATCTGTTGCCCAGGCTGGAGTGCAGTGGCGCAGTCTCGGCTCACTGCAGCCTCCATCTCCCGGGTTCAAGCCATTCTCCTGCCTCAGCCCCCCGAGTAGCTGGGACCACAGGCCTGCACCACCACACCCAGCTAATTTTTTGTATTTTTAGTAGAGACAAGGTTTCATCGTGT
>NW_022448067.1:0-1933 GCF_009761245.1 Sapajus apella | reverse complement strand
TCCTGCCTGGCCTGTGAGGTGTGTTGTGGGATGACTGTGTGTATGGGACTCTCCAGCTTTTCCCCGAGATCACCACTGGATTATAACCAGCAGATAGAGGCGGTGGGACCCTGACTATCACCCGTTCTGCAGTGGATTTTGCTCTCGGCACTCCGAGGCTGGGAGCTGGATGCCCTGCACTGGCAGCATGAATCAGAATGCACGACAGGCACGGCGTGCCCAGGATGACGTTCCTGGGCCTCTGGCCGACTCAGAGTCCAACCCTCTCCAAGCTCCCAGCCCCGGCACCATAACCCACGAGCTCTCTGCCCACGGTGACGGCTCCGGAGAGCACCCACATCGGCCAGCTTGAGCACGGAGCCTGTTCCAAGAGCCCCAGGCTCAGCCATGGAGACCTTGGGCAGTGGCACTGAGTCCCGAGGCTCACAGAGAAGGGAGGTGAGAGAGACAGCAGCATGAGGACAGAAAGAGGACAGAGAAAGTCTGGAGCTCCAGAAGGCAGGGGCGGGGAGCCTGGCTCTTAGGTCCCAGGTTTGTCCCCTGTGTGGAGCTGGTGCAGCGGGGCAGGCACAACATTCATGCAGCAGGCGGCGAGGCGGGTGCCCACCGTGGGTGATAATCCTCAGAGGTCACTGAGAGTGATTCTGAACGACAGCATGAAACCAACAAGGCAGCTCGCACGCATGGCTGGGGCGGGCCTGGAGGGGACACATGCAAACATCCAGGTGTGCACTCACGTGCTGTGAGGCCCCATGATCCGCATGTACACACTAACACACATGCCCACAAACACCACAAATGATACACCTCCTTCCCGTTCACCTTCTGGTGCCCAGCACCCTCACTGGCCGGCACATGCAACACGGGTCTGCAGCGTGCAGCTACTTGGCACACTGAAGCACACGCATAGGCAGAGTCACAACACAGAAGCTCACCCGCACACAGAGGCATTTGTACCAGCTGACTGCCCACGCGTGCCTGCCATGCTCAGAGGACCACCCATGTTGCTCATGGACACAGGAATTGCTCATTAATGTCCAGCTGTCATTTCTCCACCTACAAACCTTCCATGGCTCCCTACTAACTACAGGATTGAGCCCAAGTCAAACTCTGGACTTTGAAGGTTCACCCTAGGCCTCACCCTCCCCAGAGACCTCTTCCTCATTCTGTCTCTGTTCCCTGCTTTGGCCAGTGGCTGTCCTCCTTGTGGCCCACACTACACCTCTGCCCACACTGCAGCTCTATACCCAGATACCCTCCAATTCCTCGCCATGTAAGCCTATCTCAGTCATGCCCCAGACCGCACACAAGTCAGGCTGCCTTGAAGACACTCTCCCAGACTGCTCTTCTCCCCAGGGCAGGGCCATGATTTGCGAAATATTTCACGTGTGTTACCAACACTGGAGTCGGAGCAGGCATCAAACCTTACATCCCATGTGTCACACCTCACCATACACCTGGGCGCCAAAAACTCTGAAGCGTCTGAACTCACGTTGGCAGTTAGCAAACTGCTCATATGGCCACATCTGCTGTTAACACAGCATCCCTATGGCCCCTCCACCCTCCACTGTCTCCCTCCACCTTCATAACCACCCTGGGAGAAAGGCAGAACATCATCATTAGATAGAAGAGATGCTGAGGCTCTGGGAGGGAAAGGGATTTGCTTAAAGGCCCCGGGTGAGGCAGCATCTCTGGACTCCCAGTGCAGTGCTCTTGCCCAATACCATGCTGCTTGCCTCCCCCCCATCTATGCTGGACATCAGCACGTCCTAGGGCAAGCCCAAATCCCTCCCTTATTTTGGTTATATGGGTGCTGGACCCACAGCCCCACCCTCCACCGATTTGGAAACAAAAATAGATGCCATTGTTCTTCCATGGAGAATGCCGCCAGTGGAAACAGGGCACCCTGGGAATCAGAGTGAACATCCTTCAA
>NW_022448066.1:0-1934 GCF_009761245.1 Sapajus apella | reverse complement strand
AATTCAGACTCAAATTCTGTTACCATTATGTGGAGTTCAAATCCAGGTACCACCAGCAGCTGGAGCCTCTACAACTGTCAGTAGTGTCTGAAAAACACTAAGAGACTAAATAATTTAGATTACACTATACTGACCTGTATAATTGTTTAAATGAGTAATGCATCACCAACTGAAAGAGGTCAACCATCTGTAGAGGAAATGCAGAATTTGGTTTCATTTCCAAACAAACTTTTGAAGAGCAAATTGTTTTTTCTGTGGGAGGTAGGGGAAAATCTGAAGACAGATTAATAGCTTTTCCCACTAAGTAAAGGGTAAGGCTTCTGTCATTTATAGAATGCAACTTCAATAGAAAAGAAGTCATAGGGCAGCTGGTCTCAACTGCCACATAATCAGCTTGCATGAGTACTATTTTGAGCGGGTTAAAAGGTAAGTGGCTTTGAAAATACAGTATTATTTCATTACATGCCATCATTTGACAACCACCATATGACTATCTCTATGAATTTGACTACTGTAGGTTTTTCATATAAGTGGAATCATACAATATTAGTCCTTTGGTAACTGGTTTATTTCACTTAGCATAACATCATCAAAGTTCATGCATGTTGTAGAGCATGTCAGAATTTACTTTCTCCAAAGGCTGATCAATATTTGATTATATGTCTGTACCACACTTTACTTGCTCATTAATCCATCAATGAGTATTTGGTTGCTTCCATCCTTGGGCTATTTCAAATAATTCTGCAATCAATATGGGTGTACAATAATTTCTTTGAGACCCTTCTTTCAATTATTTTAGATATATATTCAGAAGAGCAATTGCTGGGCTGTACAGTTATTCCAGTTTTAATTTTTTGAGGAGCCGTCATTGTGTTTTCCACAGGCTGCTGCACCATTTTATATCTTGGCAATAATGCACACTGGTCCCAATTTCTCCACCGTGTCACCAACACTTATTATTTTCTGTTCTGTGTGCTTGTTTGATATTAGTCACCCTAATGGGTGTAGAGTGGAATCCTATGTTTCTTAAGGTACAATTTGCATAACTAGAGTCAACATAACTCATATACCTGGAATGTCAAATTATCACAAAGTGTGATAAAAACCTGCTTTCATATTAAAACAATAGGTTTTGGAATTAAATCCATCTTGCAAAAGAATTAATCACATATATTTGTTAATATAAAAGTTTCCATTTGATACCACAATAGCATGGCCCTTCCCTAGGTCTTCATGGAGTGCTGGTTCACTCTTCTCTCTTGATTGAGGTGCTTGGGTAGAATAATTTGTAAAGCAGAGGAAAATCTGTTCTTACTAATACTCATACCAGTTAATATCTGCTAATATTTTAGTCTATTGTTGACCAAATGTTTGACATACCAGATATGACTTCTATATATTCAAGTCCTATTACTGGAGGTAGGGACTGGCTGACACTAAGGGCTGATAACTATGGAAATTCACAAACAGTCACAGAACTTTCTTTTTTAGTAACACTTTCAGCCTAATATTCCCCCATTCCTTCACCAAAGTAACTAGTACATAGTAATGTATTCTATTTTTGTTTTTTAAATTGTTAAACAGCATTGCAAAGTAGTTAAGAGAATACCCTCTGAAGTTAAAGCGCTGAAATTTTAATTTCAGCTCAAGTGTTTACTAGCTGGTGGTTTGGGTGACATAAGGCAACTTACTTATCCTCCCTGTAACATAGTTACATCACCTTAGAAGACATCAACACATGAAAAACTTTGAAAAAGACTTCAACAAATGCTCGACATATTATTATTTAAATTACATTAAACATATATTCAGCTACAAGAATAAGTATACTATTTCTGATTAAGTAGTATTAATTCACAGTAGTTATGAATATCTATTATATCCACTAGCAGGTCACTCTGTAAGTAAACAAAGGTAAACATAAAACAAATTCA
>NW_022448065.1:0-1934 GCF_009761245.1 Sapajus apella | reverse complement strand
TGTAATCAAGTGAGGTTGATTTTAAGAATGCAGTGTTTCAATGTCAAATTGAAATTTGAGAATACGAATTGTTTCATTAATATGTGATTTAATATGTGATCAACTCTGCAGATGTAGAAAAGGCATTTGGCAAATTCAATCTGTGTATTTTTTTGAATACAAAACATTCAGTAAGCCAGGAATTGATAGGTATATCCTTAACACGATAAAAAATATGTCATAGCCCAGAAGTCAGCATCTTACTAGCTTTTCTGCTAAAACAATGAAGAAAACAAAGATTTCACTATGTCCTCTACCACGAAACATAAAGTTGTCAGCATTAGCCAATAAATTCTATTTTCAGAAGTCATGATTATGTCTGGAAAACCTTGAAGAATTGGTGAAAAAACTCATACAAACAAGATAATTTAGTAAAGTACTAAAAGTTTAAAATCAAATTAACATAGAAACACCAAAAAATTCATACATACAAACTAGAAACAGAAGACAAATGGAAAACAAGACTCCAATATTACAGCACCCAAAATACCAGGCATAAAAATAAGAGATAAGATCCAAAAGATGAAAACTACAAAATAATTCTGACATCACAGAGATGAATTTGAAAAAATAGAAAGACATGCCAAGTTGCTGGATAAGAAGATATCTCAAAGATGAGGGTGTTTTTTGTTTTGTGTTTCTGGTTTTTTTCCTGAGACAAAGTTTCCTTCTTGTTGCCAAGGCTGGAGTGCAATGAATGGCGCAATCTCAGCTCACTGCAACCTCTGCCTCCCAGGTTCAAGTGATTCTCCTGCCTCAGCCTCCTGAGTAGCTGGAATTTCAGGCGCGTGCCACCATGCCCGGCTAACTTTTCTGTTTTTAGTAGAAACAGGGTTTCACCAGGTTGGCCAGGCTGGACTCAAACTCCTGACCTCGGATGATCCACTCACCTTGGCCTCCCAAAGTGGTGGGACTACAGGCTTGAGCCACTGTGCCCTGCAAGATGAGGCTTTATATAAGGTATTATAAAACCAATTTAAATGCAAAGCAGCTTGGTAAGGTGGCTCATGCTGTAATTCTAGCCCTTTGGGAGGCTGAGGCAGGAGGATTGCTTGAGCTCAGGAGTTCAAGACCAGCCTGATTAACATAGAGAGACTCTTGTTTATACAAAATACAAATAAATAAATATAAACAATTTCCATAAAAATGCCATCTGCCTTTTCACCTGGAACTAGATAAGTTGATTATAAAATTGATTTGGGAGAACAGAAAACAAAAATAATCAGAAAACTCTTGGAAAAATAAAAATAAAAAAGCAATGGTGAGGCTGGGGGCTAGCTTTACCAGGTATTAAAATATATGATTCAGTTTCTATATTTAAAACATTTCGACAATGGCTCAATATATAGAAAATCTTAAAATACAAAGATAGAGTACATTGAATATGAAAAGGCAATACATGACTTAAAAAAAATTATGGTCATATGGCATCTACTCGAGAGGCCGAGGCAGAATAATCGCTTGAACCTGAGAGGATGATAGTGCAGTGACCCAAGATCATGCCACTGCACTCCATCACCTCCAAAAAAAAAAAAAAAAAAAGTAATACATGACAGTGTATCAATATTCAATATTAAGATGACATAGCCAAATGTTAAACCAGTAAGGAAATAATAGACTTTTAAAATTTTAAAATATTTATTTATTTATTTTTTTTTTTGAGACAGGTTCTTGCTTTGTTGCCCAGGCTGGAGTACAGTGGTGCAATCAAGGCTCACTGCAGCCTCAACCTCCCAGGCTCAAGTGATCCTCCTGCCTCAACCTTCCCAGTAGCTGAGATTACAGGTGCATGTCACCACACCCGGCTAATTTTTGTAGAGATAAAGTTTCACCATGTTACCCAGGGTAGTCTCCAACTAATGGGCTCAAGCAATCCACCCACCTAGGCCTCCCAA
>NW_022448064.1:0-1934 GCF_009761245.1 Sapajus apella | reverse complement strand
GTATTTTTAGTAGAGACTGGGTTTCGACTGTTGGTCAGGCTGGTCATGAACTCCCAACCTCAGGTGATCTGCCCACCTCAGCATCCCAAAGTGCTGGGATTACAGGCGTGAGCTACTGTGCCCGGCCCTAAAGTGCTAAATAATTAAACAGACCTTACACATGCTGAGACTGTTACAGCACATGAAAACCGTGTACCAAAAAGTAAGGTTCACAATCTGTACTGCTATCATTTCCTATACTAAAGAGAGAGAAACAAGGAGACTCTGTGTTTATGCTAGTTCATCATTACTTCCGATCAAGTTTCAGTCTTTTTCTTTAAAAACATCAATAAAGGAATCACGGCAACTCTGCCTCGCAAACAGCTCCTCCTCTCCATCCCCTCTTGAGGCCTTGCCGTTTCTTTCTGGCTTACACCTGCCCTACAACCCTGTCATGAATATCACTGGCTCTGGTTTGGCCAGCTCCAATTCCTGCTCCACATGGGTTATATGATTGTCTCACTTCTCTGCTTCAAACACTTGTATAATTCCCTGACTGCTTCAGAATATTACCTGACTGCTTAGCACATTACCCAGGCTCGATATGGACTGGCCATAACTTATCCCTTGGCTCACACTAATTCCCCAGATGGCTCCTACACTCTGACCAGAGGCAGAGACCTGTACTTTTCTACAACAGTCATGTGTTCTCATGCCTTTGTGCTTTTGCACATGCTACTTTCTGTGTAGAGTGCCCTTCCCCACCCTAATTCACCCAGCTAATTCCTTTCAGAGTGAGCTGAGATTTCAACTCCTCTCAGAAGCCCTCCCAGATCCTTCTGCACTCAAATTGCTGTCTAGTCAAGAATGCTTCCTTCCATCACTGGCCCTTAGATGGCATTGTCATCGCTGTTTGTGTCTGTCTCCTGGAGTACATGATAAGTCTGCGTGGTGGGGAGTATGTATTTTATCACTGTCCTCCTGGGAGCATTCAACACGGTGGGTGTCACAGACAAGAGGGTGATAATATTTATTCGAAATGATGGATTTCTGTTTGAGTTGAGTTCTCTTATCTGGCATTTTAGAAACACACATAAGCAAGGCAACTAAAAGTTTCTTTCTTTTTTTTTTTTTTGATTTTGAGATGGAGTCTCACTCTGTCCCCAGGCTGGAGTGCAGTGGTGGATCTCAGCTCATTGCAACCTCTGCTTCCTGGGTTCAAACGATTCTCCTGCTTCAGCCTCCCGGGTAGCTGGGACTACAGGTGTGTGCCACCACACCCGGCTAATTTTTTTATTTTTAGTAGATACGGAGTTTCACCATGTTAGCGAGGATGGTCTCGATCTGCTGATTTTGTGATCTGCCCACCTTGGCCTCCCAAAGTGCTGGGATTGTAGGCGTGAGCCACCGCACCCAGCCTGCAGATAAAGTTTTCTAAGTTCTGATAATTACAAGGAATTGTGGCAAGGGCAGAGAACACAGAAATATACAGAGAACACAGATAATAAACATGAAATTCTTAACTAACTAGACTATCTGGCCCCCTTAAGTGCAATACTAGAGTATATAGGGACACATAAGAAAGCAATGGCTTCTGCGTGAAGAGTGACTCAGAGCCCCTGTGAGTTGGGTGATTTCAAATGGTAAGTGGAATTTTCTCAATTAAAGGAGATGGAGTATTTAACACCGTGGTACTGAGGTCTAAAAATATGTGAACTTAATATTACTTTCCGTTTAATTACAAAAGTAAAATGTACTTGTAAAAATACAAAAGCCAATTTTCTCACTCCCCTCCTTGGGTAAACACTACCATATCTTTTAAAACCTATTGCATTACACACACACACACACACACACACACACACAATTTTCTCACTCCCCTCCTTGGGTAAACACTACCATATCTTTTAAAACCTATTGCATTACACACACACACACACACACACACACACACA
>NW_022448063.1:1292-1934 GCF_009761245.1 Sapajus apella | reverse complement strand
GGCCAACATGGTGAAACCCCATCTCTACTAAAAATACAAAACTTAGCCAGACGTGGTAGCAGATGCCTATAATCCCAGCCACTTGGGAGGCTGAGGCAGGAGAATTGCTTGAACTCGGGAGGCAGAGGTCGCAGTGAGCTGAGGTCACGCCACTGCACTCCAGCCTGGGTGAAAAAGTGAGACTCTTTCTCAAAAAAAAAAAAAGAGTAATGAGACAGTCACCCAGAAAATGCTCCTTCACTTAAAAATTAACAAAAAAGCCTGGGTGCAGTGGCTCACACCTGTAATCCCAGCACTTTGGGAGGCTGAGGAGGGCAGATCACGAGGTAAGGAGTTCAAGACCAGCCTGACCAACATGGAGAAACCCCATCTCCTCTAAAAATACAAAAATTAGCCTGGCATCGTGGCGCATGCCTACAATGTCAGATACTCAGGAGGTTGAGGCAGGAGAATCGCTTGAACCCGGGAGGTGGAGGTTGCAGTGAGCTGAGATTGCACCACTGCACTTCAGCCTAGGCAACAGAGCGAGACTCCATCTCAAAAAATTAAGAAATAAATAAATAAATAACAACAACAGCCGGGTGCGGTGGCTCACGCCTGTAATCCTAGCACTTTGGGAGGCCGAGGTGGGTGGATCACCTG
>NW_022448063.1:805-1192 GCF_009761245.1 Sapajus apella | reverse complement strand
GTGGCGCACGCCTGCAGTCCCGGCACTTTGGGAGGCCAAGACAGGTGTGTCACTTGAGGTTAGGAGTTTGAGACCAGCCTGGCCAACATGGTGAAACCCCATCTCTACCAAAAAACATCAAAAAAAAAGAAAAATGTTAGCTGAACATGGTGGCGGCGGCTGTAGTCCCAGCTACTTGGGAGGCTGAGGCAGGAGAATCACTTGAACCTGGGAGTCGGAGGTTGCAGTGAGCCGAGATTGCACCACTGCACTCCAGCCTGGGTCACAGAGTGAGACCCTGTCTCAAAAAAAAAAAAAAAATTAAAATGCAAACAAATAAAATACCCATTGGGTCAGACACTTCTTAGTCCCTTTTATGCATTTTTTCTTTTTTTTTTTTTTTTTTGA
>NW_022448063.1:0-705 GCF_009761245.1 Sapajus apella | reverse complement strand
TTAGAGACGGGGTTTCACCATGTTGACCAGGATGGTCTCGATCTCTTGACCTCGTGATCCACCCGCCTCGGCCTCCCAAAGTGCTGGGATTACAGGCTTGAGCCACCGCGCCCGGCCTGCATTTTTTCTTTCTTATATACTAGGGTGTTCTCAGAGCGAACTAAGAGTAGCTGCTAAACCCTTCCTGCTGCACAGATCTCCTCCCCATTTCTAATCAAAACTTTGAGCTTCCTAATAACAGGTCCCAGAAGTTAAAGTGTCCAGAATTCTTCATCAGAGGCAGAGGCCGGTAAATTATTAGAAGTCATCTTTCTTCTCTTCCAGACATTTGGCCTTTGAAGATGATACCATGTTATCTGAACATGCAAAAAGCCCCAAAAGCAATTAACCTGGTTCCAAGCAGATGATCAAATGCTAGGAACAGGCAAGAGATCAACCGGACAGGGTGGAGTAAATTTAAGTCAGAGAAAAGGGAGACTCCCTGGCTGCCTCATTCTCCCCAGCTGCTCCTGTTCTCTGAAAGTAGCAGGCCAGCGTGCCTCGGCAGGGTGGGGCTGGGAGGGCCTCAGAGCTGTGCACTTGAGCACTGGGCTCTACCTTGGGGACTGGAGAGGCCTCCAAGGGACCATGGTGCACTGTGCCTCTCACTTGGCTCAGAAAGCACTTTCCTTAGCATCGAGCTCAACAATCTTTTTTTATTTTTTT
>NW_022448062.1:865-1935 GCF_009761245.1 Sapajus apella | reverse complement strand
AAAAAAAAAAAAAAAAAAAAAAAAACTATGTATGTGGCTGAGCGCAGGATGACCTGAGGTCAGGAGTTGGTGGAGACCAGCCTGACCAACATGGAGAAACCCTATCCGTTTTTTTTTTTCTTTGAGATGGAGTTTCACTCTTGTTACCCAGGCTGGAGTGCAATGGCGCGATCTCGGCTCACCGCAGCCTCCGCCTCCTGGGTTCAGGCAATTCTCCTGCCTCAGCCTCCTGAGTAGCTGGGATTACAGGCACACGCCACCGTGCCCAGCTAATTTTTTGTATTTTTAGTAGAGACAGGGTTTCACCATGTTGACCAGGATGGTCTCAATCTCTTGACCTCGTGATCCGCCCGCCTCAGCCTCCCAAAGTGCTGGGATTACAGGCGTGAGCCACCGCGCCCGGCCCCGAGAAACCCTATCCTTACTAAAAGTACAAAATTAGTTGGGCATGGTGGTGCATGCCTGTAAACCCAGCTACCCGGGAGGCTAAGGCAGAAGAATCGTTTGAACCCAGGAGGCAGATTGCTGTGGGCTGAGATCACGACATTCCACTCCAGCCTGGGCCACAGAGCAAAACTCCGTCTAAAAAAAGCAAGTAGTTCACAGAAAAAAATAGAAAAATAAGGAAAAAGACTAGCACTGTACTGTGAGATGGTGGTTGTCATGCCACATTCCTGTAAGGCTAATTTTTCAAAAAGATATGAATGAGCAACCTATAAAGCAACTGAAGCTTGGACTTACAGGGTCATCAAGCTGGCTTTAACTACTAATATGCTAATGACTACTAAATCTGAATCTCCCTTCTAAACCTTTCTACTCATACATATACATATATGTCTATATCCAGAAAGAAGCCTATTTAATTTGCTACTGGATTTCCCAGATACCTCAAATTCAATATACCAAAAATCAAACTTATTTCCGTCAAATGTAATACCCTGTTTTACTCTTGTATTCCCTAACCTGGTTAATGACATCATATTCCACTTAGTTATCCAAGCCAGCAAGTTCAAATCCATCTCTGTTTGTCAACTCCTTTTCTTTTACCCATACCCCAATATAAAGTCAAT
>NW_022448062.1:0-855 GCF_009761245.1 Sapajus apella | reverse complement strand
GGGGACAAATTTTTGGTGGGTGAAGGCAAAGGAACAAAGACCTGTTCCACCCCACCCTCAGTGGGGAGGGCTTGAAAGGTTGGAGAGCTGGCATCTAATACTGCTTACCAGGCAGGTAACTCAGTTTTCTGAGTCTGCTGCCATGCATGAAGTTCCAGAAGCAAAGCCAGAGGTCCAGGGATCAAAGAGGAGCCCTACAGTGTGGGCAGGGAACAGTAAGACGGGGTCTTGGATATCTGTTTCGCTGGGGTGGAACTATCTGCTTACAAGGCTGCTGTTCAAGGTAAGCCATTCTGGGCTTTTCTGACCTGGGAGGTGGAATGGGGTGGCATCTGAGGACAAGCACTCAATCTGAAACCCAAACCATCTCAGGATCAAGTGAAACTAGAAGGGGGCCAAAAATCACAGCTTATTCTAGATCTTCTGGCTTGGTGGGGGCTGGGGCATGGCTACCTTGGGCTAGCTCCAGGGGACTTCTCAAAATATGCAGCGGGAAGGTGGTAGTGGTAGGGGGTAGGATGAGGAGGTGGGGTGGGAGATGGACAGTATAGATGGCCATCCCTCATCTTACATTTTTTCTTTTTTCTTTTGAGATGGAGTCTTGCTGTGTCACCCAGGCTAGAGTGTAGTAGTGTAATCTCAGCTCACTGCAGCCTCCACCTCTGGGATTCAAGTGGTTCTCCTGCCTCAGCCTCCTGAGTAGCTGGGACTACAGGCATGTGCCACCATGCCCAGCTAATTTTTGTATTTTTAGTAAAGACAGGGTTTCACCATGTTGGCCAGGATGGTCTCGATCTTTTGACTTCATGAGCCACCTGCCATCACCTCCCAAAGTGCTGGGATTATAGGTATGAG
>NW_022448061.1:1601-1936 GCF_009761245.1 Sapajus apella | reverse complement strand
TTGTCATTGATAGCTCCTATTTTGAGGTATGCTCCTTCGATGCCTAGACTCTTTAGGGTTTTTGTCACAAAGGGATGTTGGATTTTAATGAAAGTTTTTTCTGTGTCTATTGAGATGATCATACGGTTTTTTTTGTTTTTGTTTTTCATTTTGTTTATGGTTTTTGTTTTTCATTTTGTTTACGTGGGGAATCATATTTATTGACTTGCATGTGTCGAGCCAACTTTGCTCCCAGGAATGAAGCCTACTTGATCGTGGTGAATTAACTTTTTGATTTGCTGTTGGATTCAGTTTGTTACTATTTTCTTGGTGGGCAGAGGAAGGGGTACCATTTA
>NW_022448061.1:0-1501 GCF_009761245.1 Sapajus apella | reverse complement strand
TTTTTTTTTTTTTTTTTTTTTTTTTTTTTTTTGAGATGAAGTCTCACGCTGTTGCCCAGGCTGGAATGCCAGTGGCACAATCTCAGCTCATTGCAACCGCCACCTCCTGGGTACAAGTGATTCTTCTGCCTTAGCCTTCCAAGTAGATGGGACTATAGGCATGCACTACCATGCTCAGCTAATTATTTTTAGTAGAGACGAGGTTTTGCCATGTTGGCCAGCTGATCTGGAACTCCTGACCTCAGGCCTTTCAATGTGTAGGGATTACAGGCGTGAGCCACCACACCTGGCCTGGGGTACCATTTCCACTCACCTAAGTGTGCTGGGGGAGATGGTCAACAGGACTTTATATCAGTGTCTTCAGGGCCTGTTGAGGAGGGGAAGAAGTGCCACCTTGACTTGAGTTAATGCAAGGCAGGGATGGTCAAAGGGTGCCATGCTACAGTTTCTGGACTCCTGGTAGAGAGAGATAAAAGTGTCACTTCACCGGGCTAGGTGGCACACGCCTATAGTCCCAGCTACTTGGGTGGCTGAGGCTGCAGAATCCCTTGACTACACTCTTGGGCTGTAGTGCGCTATACCGATCGGGTGTCCACATAAAGTTCGGCATCAATATGGTGACCTCCCAGGAGCGGGGGACCACCAGGTTGCCTAAGGAGGGGTGAACCCGCTCAGGTGAGAAATGGAGCAGGTCAAAACTGCCGTGCTGATCAGTAGTGGGATTGCGCCTGTGAACAGCCACTGCACTCCAGCCTGGGCAATATAGTGAGACCCTGCCTCATTAAAAAAAAAAAAAAAAAAAAAAGTATCACTTCATCAATACAGAATGAGAATCAGCAACAGAGCTATGTCCCCACCATGTCCTCATCACATGGTGGGTAGGGAAGCATGGCTTCTTTTATGATATTCAACTGGAGTAGAGCAGATATACTCAAAAGACAGCAGAATTCTATTTTACAATAAAAATCCTATGGCCGGGCACAGTGGCTTCCAGCTGCAATCCCAGCACTTTGGAAGGCTGAGGCAGGCAGATCGCTTGAGTCCAGGAGTTTGAGACCAGCCTGAGCAACATGCTGAGACCCCATCTCGACAAGAAAATATTTTTAAAAATTAGCTGGGCATGGTGCCATGCACCTGTAGTCCCAGCTTCTTGGGAGGCTGAGTTGAAAGGATCATTTGAACCCAGGAGTGAGGCTGTGTCTAAAAAAAAGAAAAAAAAATTCTCTGTAGTCATCTATAAACCAGATTATCTATCAAATTAGATACTACTGACAATTCTGGCAATAATATTTGAGAGAAACTTGGGATTGCTATTCCTGCAACTAATAATCGGTGTAACTTTCCTTGATTTGCGCAGTTATTCAAAACCAAATCTAAGAGCGCAAAGGAAAAATTAATTTGGAAAGAATATTGATATCTTAGTCAAGTTCTAATTCAATATCAACAATGGATACACCTGCTTTCTCTTTTGTTCCACTGATGATCTTATTTTTCCATTGGC
>NW_022448060.1:0-1936 GCF_009761245.1 Sapajus apella | reverse complement strand
CTTTGTTATCCCACAGTTGCTTGGTAGGAACATGTCTGATTCTTCTCAGCCTTTCTTTGCAAGTGCCAGAGTTGGGGGGAAAAAATCTCAAAACTATGCCAATATTTTACACAATAGTAGATAGATCTCCAACTGTTGAGTGGCGATCTATGCATTCTGAGCACCAGCTTGATAGAAGTAAAGAACAACAAACGTCAGGTGCGGTGGCTTATGCCTGTAATCTCAGCGCTTTGGGAGGCCGAGGTGAGTGGATCATGAGGTCAGATCCACACCACCCTGGCCAACATGGGGAAACCCTATTTCTACTAAAAATACCAAATTTAGCTGGGGTGTGACAGCATGTGCCTGTAATCCCAGCTACTCAGGAGGCTTAGGCAGTTTAATCGCTTGAAGCAGAAAGTTGGAGGATGCAGTGAGCCGAGATCATGCCACTGCACTCCAGCCTGACAACAGAGCAAGACTCCACCTCAGAAATAAAACAAGAAAAAAAGTCGGGTATGGTGTGGATGCTGCCCAGGACCGAGACCAAAGTACATGTTTAAATAGCTGAGATTGCTCATCTGTTGTATCTTTCCAATCTGGCTATGTGGGCTCCTGTTCATAATGGCAATGTTACAACTGAACACAAATCCCTCTTGTGGACTTGTAATTAGCAAGTGTTAATCTCCAGGGCTTACCTTGGATTTTCCAGGCTAAGACTTGGTCTCTAACAGGAAGGCTGTATTTCCTTTATGCCACTCAAGCACTGGAAGGAGATCTGTTCCATGGCATGTGATTCTGACTTGAGTTTTGTGGATCAAGCACCAATGAGGCACACAGACGTTTGGTTTTACAGTGGCGGTGTTGGTATTTTTGAGGCCCAAACTCAACGTTCTTGAAGTAAGTTTGAATTGAAGTTGCTGGCCAAAAATACCACCTTTAGGAAGCATGGCAAATTGACACCATGGAAAAGGATTATTCTTGACTCAGGCTGACAACTTAAATCTCAGGAAAGAGACGTTCACATGATGGGTGTCACCTGATCACTGCCTTGGAGGCCACAGTGCCCTTCCATGGAAGTTCTCTCACCTGCAGGGGCTTGCTAGGTTTGTGCTTGTTTCCACCTGAAGAGCCATAACTTGTAACACTCCTGACATCATGTTTGGAGACATGCCGAGGCCAGATCAACACATACCTAGGTAGAGATGGCATGAACAGGAAGTTCAAGGTTGGGAGTATGAGCAAACTAAGGGCTCAGGAGATGAAATGAGGCTTCCTATGCTGCTCTGTGGGAGCTGAATCCTCCATAGTTAAAAGGATTTCTAATTATCTCTCCCTGCAGTCTTTCAGGATTGCCATTGCCTGTCACACTGGTGGCATAGAAAGTGGTCAATATTAGCCTGTGAGTATCCCTATCTGAGGGGAGTTTCTTAACCACATGGGTAGAGGTTTCTCATTCTCATTCCTTTGATTCTCCACGGTAGTCCCAGTGCCTCCTTTCAACTAAATATTCACTGGCTACTCTGACCAAGAGATCTTTAGATACATTTTTGCTTTTATATTTGCTTATGTTGCCCTGATGCAGTTTGGATATCCCCTCCAAGTCTCAGGTTGAGATGTAATCTTCAAGGCGGGATAGTTGGGGCCTGACAGGTGGTATTTGGGTCACGGAAGTGGATCCCTCAGGCTTGGTGCTGTACTCACTACAGTGAGCTCTCACGAGGTACAGTCATTCAGAAGAGTGTGGCACCCCCACCCCACCGCTGCCTTGCTCCTGCTTTGCCATGTGACTGCAAGCTCCCCCTTTGCCTTCCATAAGCATCAGCTTCCTGAGGCCTCCCAGAAGCAGATGCCAGTGCTGTGCTTCCTGAACAGCCTGCAGAACCAGGAGACGATTGAACCTCCTTTCTTAAAAATTACCCAGTCTTGGAAACGTCTGTGTAGCAATGTGTAAGAA
>NW_022448059.1:0-1936 GCF_009761245.1 Sapajus apella | reverse complement strand
CTGTTTAACTCTCTAAGTTGAATATACAACTTGACAATCATTCTGCTACATAGCTCCGTTTTTGTTTTAGAGCCCGATATTTCTCATTACACCCTATACTCCCATTGACTCAGGAATATCCAAACGCCGCTATTTGGAGAAACGTGTTTCTAACTCGCTGAATCTAAACATAGATGCGATTTCCTAAGGTGAACGAACACAGAGCAGAGCAGTTTGAAAGAGACGTTTCTCCTGTGGTTTAGAAGCGATATTAAAGCTAATTCTTATGAGCCTGTATATGGCTGGAAATATCTCTTTCCAGATTCTCCAAGGAAAGGGTTTCTGAACTGCTACATTCACACGACTGTCTAACTCCGTAAGTTGAATACACGCCTTGACAATCATTCAGCTACATAGCTCGGTTTTTGTTTTAGAGCCCGATATTTCTCATTACACCCTATAATCCCATTCACTCAGGAATATCCAAACGCCGCTATTTGGAGAAACGTGTTTCTAACTCGTTGAATCGAAACACAGATGCAACTACCTAAGGTCAATGAACACACAGCGGAGCAGTTTGAAAGAGACGTTTCTCCTGTGATTTAGATGCTATCTTAAAGCTAATTCTTAGGAGCCTGTATATGTCTGGAAATATCTCTTTCCAGATTCTCCAAAGAAAGGGTTACTGAACTGCTACATTGACACAATTGTTTAACTCTGTAAGTTTAATATACTCTTTGACAATCATTCTGCTACATAGCTCCGTTGTTGTTTTAGAGCCCGATATTTCTCATTACACCCTATACTCCCAATAACCCAGGAATATCCAAACGCAGCTTTTAGAAAAAACTGTTTCTAACTCGCTGAATCTAAACATAGATGCAACTTCCTAATGTGAACCAAACACAGCAGAGCAGTTTGAAAGAGACGTTTCTCCTGTGGTTTAGACGCGATCTTACCGCTAATTCTTATGTTCCTGTATATGGCTCGAAATATCTCTTTCTAGATTCTGCAAAGAAAGGGTTTGTGAACTGCTTCATTCACACCTCTGTTGAAGTCTGTAAGTTGAATATACACCTTGACAATCATTCTGTTAGATAGCTCCGTTTTTGTTTTAGAGACACATATTTCTCGTTACACCCTGTATTCCCATTCACTGAGGAATATCCAAACGCAGCTTTTAGAGAAAACGTGTTTCTAAATCACTGAATCTAAACATAGATGTAACTTCCTAAGGTGAACGAACACACTTCAGAGCAGTTTGGTATAGACGTTTCTCCTGTGGTTTAAACGCGATCTCACTGCTAATTCTTATATGTCCGTATATGGCTGGACATATCTCTTTAAAGATAATCCAAAGAAAGGGTTCCTGAACTGCTACATTCACACTTCTGTTTAACTCTGTCAGTTGAATATACACCTTGACAATCATTCTGCTAGATAGCTCCGTGTTTGTTTTAGAGCCAGATATTTCTAAATACACCCCATCCTCCCATTCACTCAGGAATAACCAACCGTAGCTTTTAGAATAAACGTTTTTCTAACTTGCTGAATCTAAACATACTTGCAACTTCCTAAGGTGAACGAAAACACAGCAGAGCTGTTTGAAAGAGACGTTTCTCCTGTGGATTAGACGCGATCTTACCACTAATTCTTATGTGCCTCTATATGGCTCGAAATATATCTTTAAAGATTCTCCAAAGAAAGGGTTTCTTCACTGCTACATTCACAAACCTGTTTAACTCTGTCAGTTGAATATACACCTTGACAATCATTCTGCTAGGTAGCTCCGTTTTTGTTTTACAGCCAGATATTACTCATTACACCCTATACTCCCATTCACTCAGGAATATCCAAACGCAGCTTTTAGAACAAACGTGTTTCTAACTCGCCGAACCTAAACATAGATGCAGCTAAGAAAGGTGAACGAACACACAGCAGAGCAGTTTGAAAGAGA
>NW_022448058.1:1052-1782 GCF_009761245.1 Sapajus apella | reverse complement strand
GAAGAATGATTGTCAAGGTGTGTATTCAACTTACAGAGTTAGACTGAGGTGTGAATGTAGCAGTTCAGAAACCCTTTACTTGGAGAATCTGGAAAGAGATATTTCCAGCCATTTAGAGACTCTTAAGAATTAGCTTTAAAATCGCATCTAAATCATACGAGAAACGTCTCTTACAAACTGCTCCACGGTGTGTCCATTCACCTTAGGAAGTTGCATCAATGTTTAGATTCTGCGAGTTAGAAACACGTTTCTCCAAACAGCGGCGTTTGGATATTCCTGGGTGAATGGGAGTGTAGGGTTTAATGAGAAATATCGGGCTGTAAAACAAAAACGGAGCTATGTAGCAGAATGATTGTCAAGGTGTATATTCAACTTAAAGAGTTAAACAGATATGTGAATGTAGCAGTTCAGAAAACCTGTCTTTGGAGAATCTGGAAAGATATATTTCCAGCCATATAAAGGCTCCTTAGAATTAGCAGTAAGATTGTGTCTAAACCACAGGAGAATCGCCTCTTTCACACTGCTCTCTATTGTGTTCGTTCACCTTCCGAAGTTGCATCTATGTTTAGATTCAGCGAGTAAGAAACACCTTTCTTCTAAAAGCTGCGTTTAGATATTCCTGAGTGAATGGGAATAATGGGAGTAATGAGAATTATCTGGCTCTAAAACAAAAGCGGAGCTAGGTAGCAGAATGATTGTCAAGGTCTATATTAAACTTACAGAGTTAAAC
>NW_022448058.1:0-952 GCF_009761245.1 Sapajus apella | reverse complement strand
CGGGCTCTAAAACAACATCGGAGCTACGTAGCAGAATGATTGTCAAGCTGTATATTAAACTTACTGAGTTAAACAATAGTGTGAATGTAGCAGTTCACTAACCATTTCTTTGGAAAATCTGGAAAGTGATATTTCCAGCCATATACAGACTCTTAAGAATTAGCTATAAGATCGCGTCTAAATCACATTAGAAGCGTCTCTTTCAAACTGCTCTGCTGTGTGTTCGTTCACCTTAGGAAGTTGCATCTATGTTCAGATTCAGCGAGTTAGAAACAGGTTTCTGCTAAAAGCTGTGTTTGGATATTCCTGGGTTATTAGGAGTATGGGGTGTCATGAGAAATATCTGGCTCAAAAACAAAAACGGAGCTATGTAGAGGAATGATTGTCAAGGTGTGTATTCAACTTATACAGTTAGACAGATGTCTGAATGTAGCAGTTCAGAAACACTTTCCTTGGAGAATCTGGAAAGAGACATTTCCAGCCATATACAGGCTCATAAGATTTAGCTTTGGCCGGGCGCGGTGGCTCAAGCCTGTAATCCCAGCACTGTGGGAGGCCGAGGCGGGTGGATCACGAGGTCAAGTGATCGAGACCATCCTGGTCAACATGGTGAAACCCCATCTCTACTAAAAATACAAAAAATGAGCTGGGCATGGTGGTGCGTGCCTGTGAGGCACTGAGTCCCAGCGACTCAGGAGGCTGGGGCAGGAGAATTGCCTGAACCTGGGAGGCGGAGGTTGCAGTGAGCCGAGATCGCGCCATTGCACTCCAGCCTGGGTAACAAGAGCGAAACTCCGTCTCAAAAAACAAACAAACAGAAAAAAAGGTTTAGCTTTAAGATCGCGTGTAAACTACAGGAGAAACGTCTCTTTGAAAGTGATTTGCTCTGTGTTCATTCACCTTAGGAAGTTGCATCTATGTTTAGATTCAGCGAGTTAGAATCACGTTTCTT
>NW_022448057.1:0-1937 GCF_009761245.1 Sapajus apella | reverse complement strand
GTAGTTTAAGAAAACTTGAAAATGAACTATGTGAACCAGTATTCTCCAAAGTAATATTTTGATAAATACTGCAATTCTGTTTACAGCCAAACCGTTGCTTAAGTGGGCAAAAGTCTAGAAGATAGGAAAACACACTCCTGAAAAAAGGTGGCAATGCACCTAAATTCAGCAAACTGCAGGGGCATGTGCTGTTCTAACCCAGATCAGAGTGTGTCAGTCACTACTCGATGCCACTCCCAGACCACCAACTTCAGAACATCTAGGTGTAAAGGTCTGTACAGAAGCCATAACATAATAATGCAAATAATTTTACATTATTAATAATGATCAATTATAATATTCCATAATGTAAAGGCTATTAAAACATGTTTTTCTTCAAAGAATGGCCTTGGTTTCTGTGGGCAGTGTCTCCTCATAGAAAGGTAGTGCATTCCTAAATCACGGACAAAACGGGCCTCCAGGAGCTCAGGCTGCAGCAGCAGCTTCTCATCTACGTCCTTCACTGCATGAGGTTGTAATTGACTTTGAAAGCTCCTTTCATTCTAGTTTTGTCAACAGAGCTAGTATTTCATGAGGATCTACTGCATACCAGGTTCCAGAAAGCCAAATGCTTTTTGTTTGTTATTCTTCACTAAATACAAATCACAACTCTCTTCTCATTACTCACACAACAAAATTTAGCTGAGGGAGATCGAGTGACTTCCCCAGGGTCGCGCAGCTACTAAGAGCAGGCTTGTGTTTAGATTCATGTCTGAATACTGAACACAGAAATAAACCAGCAGAGACATCATATATTCCAAAAGCCTACTCAAGCCATTTGTTCTTATTTTAAGGAAATTTTTTATGCTAATTTTAAACTCCAAATACTTATGAATGGCATAGATCTACAGATTTGGTGTCTGATGTAAGAGAGGATGCTCACCAGCTGGTTACTGATACCACCCCACAACCCCCAGCATACTGAACAAATGTCTAAGCCTCGTGGTTAGTGGGGGCAATGCTGGTGGAATCTGAAATTGTCATGTGCAGCTGCACCTGCATGCAATGACTCATGCAAGCTTCTGCAGATTTGGTGACACATAAAACAGAGATGCAAAGAAAAGCAGTAGCTGACAGACACAGGATGGCTCTGGGAGATGTAGAAGGAGCATGTCACCCAAAATAGAGCCAGATAGACATTCTTAAGGAAGGAGCAAAGGAGTTGCATCATGAAGAATGAAGAAGGGATTTGTCAAGAGAGATGGGACAGAACTCTCAAGAGTTCTCAAGGGAAGTTCCCTTCCCCTTGGGAAAGGAAGAGAGATTTGGTCACACCTAAATCTTGCACATCTGGAAAGCTGACAATCCATCAGCATGGCCAGAAGGTTTAAGAAAACTTGAAAATGAACTATGTGAACCAGTATTCTCCAAAGTAATATTTTGATAAATAGTTAAGGAGGACATAGATGAGGCTGGATATAGAAGCAGGAGAGGAAATAGATGAGGCTGGATATAGAAGCAGGGCTAAAGCTATGTCTATTGGGGTAAAGAGTTGTGATTCTATCCAGAGGGCTACAGGTAGCATTCTAAACAAAGATCATTTAAAACAAGAGTCAGCAAATATTTTCTGCAAAGGGCTAAATGTTAAATATTTTAAGTTTTCCAAGCCATATGGTCTCTCTCTCAAATACTCAGCTCTTCCATTGTACCATGAAAGCAGCCAGAGTTGTTATACAGCACGTGTATGTGGCTGTGTCCCAGTGCAACACTGCTTACAAAAGCAGACTGCACCAGACATGGCCCATGCATGGTAGTTTGCCACATCCTGTTTTAGAAAGCTCAGGTTTGTGATGTGATGGAGAATGCCTACAAGAGCTCTTGTTTTAAATGGTAGACTGAACATACACTGGAATTCTATTCTGCTCGACCTAAGGTGGAAAAGATAGTAAATAGATAGA
>NW_022448056.1:0-1937 GCF_009761245.1 Sapajus apella | reverse complement strand
GTAGTTTAAGAAAACTTGAAAATGAACTATGTGAACCAGTATTCTCCAAAGTAATATTTTGATAAATACTGCAATTCTGTTTACAGCCAAACCGTTGCTTAAGTGGGCAAAAGTCTAGAAGATAGGAAAACACACTCCTGAAAAAAGGTGGCAATGCACCTAAATTCAGCAAACTGCAGGGGCATGTGCTGTTCTAACCCAGATCAGAGTGTGTCAGTCACTACTCGATGCCACTCCCAGACCACCAACTTCAGAACATCTAGGTGTAAAGGTCTGTACAGAAGCCATAACATAATAATGCAAATAATTTTACATTATTAATAATGATCAATTATAATATTCCATAATGTAAAGGCTATTAAAACATGTTTTTCTTCAAAGAATGGCCTTGGTTTCTGTGGGCAGTGTCTCCTCATAGAAAGGTAGTGCATTCCTAAATCACGGACAAAACGGGCCTCCAGGAGCTCAGGCTGCAGCAGCAGCTTCTCATCTACGTCCTTCACTGCATGAGGTTGTAATTGACTTTGAAAGCTCCTTTCATTCTAGTTTTGTCAACAGAGCTAGTATTTCATGAGGATCTACTGCATACCAGGTTCCAGAAAGCCAAATGCTTTTTGTTTGTTATTCTTCACTAAATACAAATCACAACTCTCTTCTCATTACTCACACAACAAAATTTAGCTGAGGGAGATCGAGTGACTTCCCCAGGGTCGCGCAGCTACTAAGAGCAGGCTTGTGTTTAGATTCATGTCTGAATACTGAACACAGAAATAAACCAGCAGAGACATCATATATTCCAAAAGCCTACTCAAGCCATTTGTTCTTATTTTAAGGAAATTTTTTATGCTAATTTTAAACTCCAAATACTTATGAATGGCATAGATCTACAGATTTGGTGTCTGATGTAAGAGAGGATGCTCACCAGCTGGTTACTGATACCACCCCACAACCCCCAGCATACTGAACAAATGTCTAAGCCTCGTGGTTAGTGGGGGCAATGCTGGTGGAATCTGAAATTGTCATGTGCAGCTGCACCTGCATGCAATGACTCATGCAAGCTTCTGCAGATTTGGTGACACATAAAACAGAGATGCAAAGAAAAGCAGTAGCTGACAGACACAGGATGGCTCTGGGAGATGTAGAAGGAGCATGTCACCCAAAATAGAGCCAGATAGACATTCTTAAGGAAGGAGCAAAGGAGTTGCATCATGAAGAATGAAGAAGGGATTTGTCAAGAGAGATGGGACAGAACTCTCAAGAGTTCTCAAGGGAAGTTCCCTTCCCCTTGGGAAAGGAAGAGAGATTTGGTCACACCTAAATCTTGCACATCTGGAAAGCTGACAATCCATCAGCATGGCCAGAAGGTTTAAGAAAACTTGAAAATGAACTATGTGAACCAGTATTCTCCAAAGTAATATTTTGATAAATAGTTAAGGAGGACATAGATGAGGCTGGATATAGAAGCAGGAGAGGAAATAGATGAGGCTGGATATAGAAGCAGGGCTAAAGCTATGTCTATTGGGGTAAAGAGTTGTGATTCTATCCAGAGGGCTACAGGTAGCATTCTAAACAAAGATCATTTAAAACAAGAGTCAGCAAATATTTTCTGCAAAGGGCTAAATGTTAAATATTTTAAGTTTTCCAAGCCATATGGTCTCTCTCTCAAATACTCAGCTCTTCCATTGTACCATGAAAGCAGCCAGAGTTGTTATACAGCACGTGTATGTGGCTGTGTCCCAGTGCAACACTGCTTACAAAAGCAGACTGCACCAGACATGGCCCATGCATGGTAGTTTGCCACATCCTGTTTTAGAAAGCTCAGGTTTGTGATGTGATGGAGAATGCCTACAAGAGCTCTTGTTTTAAATGGTAGACTGAACATACACTGGAATTCTATTCTGCTCGACCTAAGGTGGAAAAGATAGTAAATAGATAGA
>NW_022448055.1:0-1937 GCF_009761245.1 Sapajus apella | reverse complement strand
GAGTAAGAAGATGAAATCAGTAATCAAAACCTCCTGACAAAGAAAAAGTCCAGGACCTGATGGATATGCTGGCAAATTCTAACGAACATTTACAGTAGAATAATTGTTAATCTTTCTCACAGGCTTCCAAAAGAAAGTGAACAATAGGGAACATTTACAAACTAATTTTATAAGGCCAGCATTACCCTGATACCAAAGGCAGACAAGTACATTACAAGAAAAGAAAATTACAGGCCAACATCCCTGGTAAACAAAGATGTAAAAATCCACAACGAGATATTAGCAAACCTAATCAATAGCATATTAAAACAATTATATACTGTGATCAAGTGGGATTTATCTCTGAGGTACAAATATGGTTCAATATGTACAATTTGATACATCAAATTAATAGAATGTAGGATAAAAATATAACTATCTTAATAGTACAGAAAAAGCATTCCATGTAATTCAACAACCTCTTATAATTTAAAAAAATCTCTCTACAAATGAAACACAGAAGGAATGTATCTCAACACAATAAAGGTCATAGATGATAAGTTTATAGACTAACATGCTTAATGTTAAAAAGTTGAAACCTTTTCCTCAAAGATCAGGAAGAAAACAAGGAAGCCAACTCATGCCAGTTCTCAGTATTATACCCAAAAGTCCTAGCCAGAGCAAGTTGGCCATAAAAAGACATATGAGGCATGCAAATCAGAAATAAAAAAAGTAAAATTATCCATTTGCAGATAACATGCTCTTACATATAGAAAACCCTAACGACTCCATCAAAAACTACCAAAACTAATAAACAAATTCAGTAAGGTTACAAGATACAAAATCAACATACAAAAATGGGTTGTGTTTCTACATACACAATGAACTATCCACAAAGGAAATTAAGAAAACAATCCCATTCACAATTGCATCCAAACCTAAAATACTAAGGAACAAATTTAACCAAGGAGGTAAAACTTCTGCACATTAAAATCTATAAAACATTAATGAAAAAAAAACTACAGTTACAAATAAATGAAAAAATATTCTGTGTGAAGCAATGCTGGCTAGTTCTTATAATCAGCTGGCTGATTATTCTACTTCTGGCTTTTCCTTTAAAAAATTAAATTTCAGACCCACATAGGAGAGGAAAAATCCTCCAAATTGTGTCTACTCCTGAGTAAGAGTCGCAAACTTTACAATTAGAACATACAAATTAAGGTCCATTAAGCTTTTCCATTAGTACATAAAGATTGTTTCATTTTTCATTAAACATAGGTATAGTTATTCCTAAAGCAACAACTATATTAAATGCAATTTTTAAAGGGAAACATAGGAATACTCATGTTTTGGGTAGTCCTTTTCTAATTAATCAAATAGTGGTTAAATCTCCAGTTGCACTGTGCCCAGGTCTTAATTTACAAAGTGACTGAGGGATAACATGGAGAGTCTGATGCCATTAAGAGATTTTTAAAATTCAGAGTTGCTGAAGAAACAATATGCACAGCATGCCACACAGGGCCTCATGGGAAAGACATTAAGGTGGTCAGGAGGCAGAAGACAAGAGCAAGAACATTTAGGCCACTGCCTTTATTGGGGCTCCTATAGGAAAGGACAGGCAGGGCAAGATTGGGACTGGCTACGTTGAACAATTTTAGTAGGCGTTGGGGTATAGGGGTCATCCCTAGTTTCCTGGATCATGGCTCTGGGATGATTCAAGCACAGGAATATTGCCTCTTGCTATGTCTGGACCAGTTATAGGAGGTATGACTAATGGTTAAGTTTAACTGTTAAAGAGGGATAGCTCTTCTCTCCCTAGGAAATAACCTTTCAAAGAGAGTAAAAAACTTCATTACCATAGTTGACCTAAAAGCAGCCACAAATTAAGAAAGTGTTCAAGCTCAACATTTTATTATTTCAATTCTACTTACTTTACTGAACCCCTAACATCACATTGG
>NW_022448054.1:0-1937 GCF_009761245.1 Sapajus apella | reverse complement strand
AGAAACCTGTTTCTAACTCGCTGAATCTAAACATAGGTGCAACTTCCTAATGTGAACCAAACACAGCAGAGCAGTTTGAAAGAGAAGTTTCTCTTATGACTTAGATGTGATTTTATAGCTAATTCTTAAGAGTCTTTATATGGCTGGAAATATGTCTTTCCAGATTCTCCAAAGAAAGGGTTAGTGAACTGCTACATACACACTATTGTTTAACTCTGTAAGTTTAATATACCCCTTGACAATCTTTCTGCTACATAGCTCCGCTTTTGTTTTAGAGCCTGATATTGCTCATTACACCCATTATTCCAATTCACTATTTAATATCCAAACGCAGCTTTTAGAAGAAACGTGTTTCTACCTCGCTGAAGCTAAACATAGATGGAACTTCCGATGGTGCACGAACACATATGAGAGCAGTTTGAAAGGGACGATACTCCTGTGGTTTAGACGCGATCTTACCGCTAATTCTTAGGAGTCTGTATATGACTGGAAATATCTTTTTGCAGATTCTTCAAAGAAAGGCTTACTGAACTGCTAAATTCACACAATTGTTTAACTCAGTAAGTTTAATATACAGCTTGACTATCATTCGGCTACATAGCTCCGTTTTTGTTTTAGAGCCCGATATTTCTCATTACAGCCTGTATTCCCATTCACTCAGGAATATCCAAACGCCGCTATTTGGAGAAACGTGTTTCTAACTCGCTGAATCTAAACATAGATGCAACTTCCCAACGTGAACGAACACACAGCAAAGCCGTTTGAAAGAGACGTTTCTACTGTGATTTAGACGCCACTTTACCGCTAATTCTTATTAGCCTGTTTATGGCTGGAAATATCTCTTTCCAGATTCTCCAAATAAAGGGTTTCTCAACTGCTACATTCACATATCTGTTTAACTCTATATTTTGAATATACACCTTGACAATCATTCAGGTACATAGCTCCGTTTTTGTTTTAGAGGCAGATATTTCTCATTACACGCTATACTCCCATTCACTCAGGAATATCCAAACGCAGATTTAAAAAAAAACGTGTTTCTAACTCGCTGAATCTAAACATAGATGCAACTTCCTAAGGTGAACGAACGCAGAGCAGAGCAGTTTGAAAGAGACGTTTCTCCTGTGGTTTAGACGCGATCTTACCGCTAATTCTTAGGAGCCTGTATATGGCTGGAAATATCTCTTTCCAGATTCTCCAAAGAAAGGTTTTCTGAACTGCTTCATTCACATATCTGTTTAACTCTCTAAGTTGAATATACACCTTGACAAACATTCTGCTACGTAGCTCCGTTGTTGATTTCGAGAACGACATTTTTCTTTACACCCTATACTCACATTCACTGAGGAATATCCAAACGCTGCCATTTGGAGGAACGTGTTTCTAACTCGCTGAATCTAAACTAGATGCAACGTACGAAGGTGAACGAACACACAGCAGGGCAGTTTGAAAGAGAAGTTTCTCCTGTGACTTATATGCGATCTTAAAGCTAATTCTTAGGAGAATGTACATGGCTGGAAATATCTCTATCCAGATTCTCCAAAGAAAGGTTTATTCAACTGCTACATTCACATAATTGTTTAACTCTGTAAGTTTAATATACACCTTGACAATCATTCTTCTACATAGCTCCGTTTTTGCTTTAGAGCCAGATATTTCTCATTGCACTGTGTCCTCCCATTCACTCAAGAATATCGACACGCAGCTTTTAGACGAAACGTGTTTCTAACTCGCTGAATCGAAACATAGATGCAACTTCCTAAGGTCAACGAACACACAGCAGAGCAGTTTGAAAGAGACGTTTCTCTGTGGTTTAGTCGTGATGTTACCACTAAATCTTATGAGCCTGTATATAGCTGGAATTATCTCTTTCCTGATTCTCCAAAGAAAGTGTTTCTGAACTGCTATATTCACACATCTATTTAACTCTGTAAGTT
>NW_022448053.1:0-1937 GCF_009761245.1 Sapajus apella | reverse complement strand
CCCACCAAACAGAGGGCCTTTAGACCTGAGTACTTAATAAGGTCTGTGACCGCTGTTCGCTGTTGCCTCATCCAAACAGATGGAGAGGTAGTGGCCTGACCTAATGTGTTAAAACACGCCTAATAGGAAAACCAGGTGCTAGTCTTAAGCTGATGGCCTGCAACCTATCAGACAGAATCTCCTGGATCTGTTTGTCTCTAGTAACCTATTTGGTTCTACCTCTCTCTTGGGGCCAAGGCAACTGGGACCTACGCAGATCCACCAACTGAGTGACCCTAGCAGCAAATAAAATGAACTAAATAAGTCTTTAGTGAACACTTTCTGGCTCCCTGTACTCATCACTTCTTCACTGACACAAATAGTCTATTTTTTTTCACCCATTAAAAAAAAGTACCTGTTTCCAACCTTGAGTACATCTAACAGATCTGTCTCCAATCTTGAGTACATCTAACAGATCTGTCTCCAATCTTGAGTACATCTACCAGACCTCTGTGGTGACTCTGACATCACAAGTTCACTGCCCGGACATCACAAGTTCTGGCCCTAGTATCTTGAACTGGCTTAAGATGCCCCTTTGCCTACACCTCTTCTAACAATGAAAATACTTCTGAATTGTCTTTTCAAAATCTTCCTTCCCCTTAACCCTGTGCCTAACCCCTGGTCTGCACTGCTACCCTTGCACACACATATTTGATGCCAGAGCTGCTATTAATTGCCACCATTGTGCAGCTAAAGAACCAGTGGCCTGGAAAGGCATTAGCTCATCCCAATTCAGAAGAAACATTACATGCTTAGAGGAAGGTTCATATCAAAATCTCAAGATATAGACAAAATAGGGGAACACCTTGTATAATGACAGAATTTTTTGAGAGGAAATTTGGCAATTTCTATTAAAATGTTAAATATTCATGGCTATATTACTATCAAAGAAGATTTGAGAGCAAAGAATATGACCAGGGATAAAGAGGGACATTTCAATTCATCAACTAGACATAAAAACCCTAAAAGTGTTTGCACCTAATAAGAGAGCATCAAAGTACATGAAGCAAAACTGATAGGACTCCAAGGAGAAACAGAAAAATTTATAATTATAGTCAGACAATTTAATATCTGTAAAATGCGGTAATTAATAGAATAAGAAGACAGATCATCAGTAAAGATATGGAAGACTTAAACAATGCTATCAGCCAACCTAATCTAATGGACATTTATAGAATATTCCACTCCATAGCAGCAGATACACATTTTTTCAAATGCCCACGTAGCATTTATCAAGATAAACCATATGCTAAGCCATAAAGCAAATCTCAATAAATTTAAAAGGATTAAAATCAATGCAAAGTGGTATATAAATTATACCTTAGTTTTAAAAAAAAATAATAATAATAGAGTACGTTCTCTGACCACAATAGAATTAAACTAGAAATCAATAACAAAAAGAATCTAGAAAAACCTCCCAAATATTTGGAAAGTAAATAACACATTTCTAAATAACACATGAGCTACTAAGAATTCAAACGATGGGCTGGGCTTGTGGCTCATGCCTGTAATTCCAACACTTTGGGAGGCTGAGGCCAGCAAATCACTTGAGGATGGGAATTCAAGATCAGACTGATCAACATGGTGACAACCAATCTCTATTAAACATACAAAAATTAGCCCGTCATGGTAGCACACGCCTGTAACCCCAGCTACTCTGGTAGCTGAGTCACGAGAATCCCTTAAACTGAGGAAGCAGAGGTTGCAGTGAGCCAAGATTGTGCCACTGTACTCCAGTCTGGGTGACATGGTGAGACTTTGTCCCCCTGTGCCCTCCCCAAAAAAAGAATTCAAAGGGGGATATTCGAAAGAATCTCAAAGTGAATAAAAATGAAAACACGTTATATAAAAATCTGTGGGATGCAGCTGAGGCAGTACTAAATCTGCGGGATGCAGCT
>NW_022448052.1:0-1937 GCF_009761245.1 Sapajus apella | reverse complement strand
CCCACCAAACAGAGGGCCTTTAGACCTGAGTACTTAATAAGGTCTGTGACCGCTGTTCGCTGTTGCCTCATCCAAACAGATGGAGAGGTAGTGGCCTGACCTAATGTGTTAAAACACGCCTAATAGGAAAACCAGGTGCTAGTCTTAAGCTGATGGCCTGCAACCTATCAGACAGAATCTCCTGGATCTGTTTGTCTCTAGTAACCTATTTGGTTCTACCTCTCTCTTGGGGCCAAGGCAACTGGGACCTACGCAGATCCACCAACTGAGTGACCCTAGCAGCAAATAAAATGAACTAAATAAGTCTTTAGTGAACACTTTCTGGCTCCCTGTACTCATCACTTCTTCACTGACACAAATAGTCTATTTTTTTTCACCCATTAAAAAAAAGTACCTGTTTCCAACCTTGAGTACATCTAACAGATCTGTCTCCAATCTTGAGTACATCTAACAGATCTGTCTCCAATCTTGAGTACATCTACCAGACCTCTGTGGTGACTCTGACATCACAAGTTCACTGCCCGGACATCACAAGTTCTGGCCCTAGTATCTTGAACTGGCTTAAGATGCCCCTTTGCCTACACCTCTTCTAACAATGAAAATACTTCTGAATTGTCTTTTCAAAATCTTCCTTCCCCTTAACCCTGTGCCTAACCCCTGGTCTGCACTGCTACCCTTGCACACACATATTTGATGCCAGAGCTGCTATTAATTGCCACCATTGTGCAGCTAAAGAACCAGTGGCCTGGAAAGGCATTAGCTCATCCCAATTCAGAAGAAACATTACATGCTTAGAGGAAGGTTCATATCAAAATCTCAAGATATAGACAAAATAGGGGAACACCTTGTATAATGACAGAATTTTTTGAGAGGAAATTTGGCAATTTCTATTAAAATGTTAAATATTCATGGCTATATTACTATCAAAGAAGATTTGAGAGCAAAGAATATGACCAGGGATAAAGAGGGACATTTCAATTCATCAACTAGACATAAAAACCCTAAAAGTGTTTGCACCTAATAAGAGAGCATCAAAGTACATGAAGCAAAACTGATAGGACTCCAAGGAGAAACAGAAAAATTTATAATTATAGTCAGACAATTTAATATCTGTAAAATGCGGTAATTAATAGAATAAGAAGACAGATCATCAGTAAAGATATGGAAGACTTAAACAATGCTATCAGCCAACCTAATCTAATGGACATTTATAGAATATTCCACTCCATAGCAGCAGATACACATTTTTTCAAATGCCCACGTAGCATTTATCAAGATAAACCATATGCTAAGCCATAAAGCAAATCTCAATAAATTTAAAAGGATTAAAATCAATGCAAAGTGGTATATAAATTATACCTTAGTTTTAAAAAAAAATAATAATAATAGAGTACGTTCTCTGACCACAATAGAATTAAACTAGAAATCAATAACAAAAAGAATCTAGAAAAACCTCCCAAATATTTGGAAAGTAAATAACACATTTCTAAATAACACATGAGCTACTAAGAATTCAAACGATGGGCTGGGCTTGTGGCTCATGCCTGTAATTCCAACACTTTGGGAGGCTGAGGCCAGCAAATCACTTGAGGATGGGAATTCAAGATCAGACTGATCAACATGGTGACAACCAATCTCTATTAAACATACAAAAATTAGCCCGTCATGGTAGCACACGCCTGTAACCCCAGCTACTCTGGTAGCTGAGTCACGAGAATCCCTTAAACTGAGGAAGCAGAGGTTGCAGTGAGCCAAGATTGTGCCACTGTACTCCAGTCTGGGTGACATGGTGAGACTTTGTCCCCCTGTGCCCTCCCCAAAAAAAGAATTCAAAGGGGGATATTCGAAAGAATCTCAAAGTGAATAAAAATGAAAACACGTTATATAAAAATCTGTGGGATGCAGCTGAGGCAGTACTAAATCTGCGGGATGCAGCT
>NW_022448051.1:0-1938 GCF_009761245.1 Sapajus apella | reverse complement strand
AGCCAGACATTAGGAAATCAGTGCAAAAGAGAGCAGAGCTATAGATCTGAGAGAAGCCTGCTTATGATTTTTTTTTTCTAATGCCCTCACTTTAACAGAATTGCCCATGACTCTTGAGACTGATATACATCCAGTAATGGGATTCCTGAATCAAATGGTAGTTCTAAGTTATTTGAGAAACCTCCAAACCTTCAGTTTCTCCATAGGAACTGAATTAATTTATGTTCACACCGACAGCTCATGAGCATTCTCTTTTTGCCACATACTGGCCAATGACTTTTGTTTTTTACTTTTCAATAATAGCTATTCTGACTGGTGTGACATGGTATCTCATTGTGGTTTCGATTTTCATTTCTCTGATGATTAGTGATGTGGAGCATTTTTTCATGTATTTGTTGGCCACTTGTACGCCATCTTCTGACAAGTGTCTGTTCATGTCTCTTGCCCACTTTTTAATAGACTTGCTTGTTTTTGCTTGTTTAATTATTTGTTTCGTATATATTATAGATACTAAATCTTTGTAGAATGCATAGATTGCAAATAGTTTCTCCCATTCTGTAGGTTGTCTGTTTACCCTGTTCATATTTTCTTTTGATATGCAAAAGCTTTTTAGTTTAATTAGATCACATCTGTCAATTTTTGTTTTTGTTGCAATTGCTTTTGAGGACTCAGTCATAAATTCTTTCCCAAGGCTAATGTACAGAATGGTATTCCTTAGGTTTTCTTCTAGGAGTCTTATAGTTTGAGAGTCTTACATTTAAATCTTTAATTCATTTTCAGTTAATTTTTGTATACTGTGAAATGTAGTGGTCCAGTTGCATTCTTCTGCATATAGCTTGCCAGATATTCTAGTGTAGAAAGTTGTATTTTGGAGACTGATTTAGTTTGATAGTTGGTTGTTTCAACTTAGCTTATTTCTTAATTGGATCACTGGCTTTAGGATAGAGCCATTTAATGAACAATGCCAAAGAAAGCATTTGCAGTTTTCAGAGCTTAATATCCAAATATACGAAAAGCAGAGACAACTGGAAGTCAAAGTATCTAGATCTTTAAAAATTAAGGATCTCACATTTACATTGAATTCTGGGCCCCCAAAATAGGGAAATGCCATGGTACTTGCCCGTGAAACACTTCTACAGTGCTTCACACTACAATGGTATTCCCCCAAGGCTGGTGAAAAATCCAATACCAGTCAGTCCACTCTGTAATTAGCTCATCCCCTACAAAAGTCTTATCTCTTCATGGCAACTCTTTCCATGGCCTGTAAATGTTCAAACCACTTTTCTTATCTAAAAGTGGAAGCAAATAGCTATCTGCAGTAATAACCACCCATTGCAACCACAGTCGGCCTGTTGACTGCGGCAAAGCCATATGGGTCTGCAACAACCTCAATTCTTGCCTCCCCAGAAGAAAGAATTTGACTGAGGGGCATGATGTGGAAGGAGAGACTGAGGCAAGTTTTAGAGCAGGAGAGAAACCTTATTAATAAGCCTTAGAGCAAGAAAGGAAGGAAGAGGGCCAGGCTGGTGACTTGAAAGATCAGGTGTGCTGTTTGATCTTTTGACTTAGGGTTATATTTGTTGGCATACTCTAGGGTCCTGCATTCCCTTCTACCCTGATTCTTCCCTTAGGGTGGCTGTCCACATGCACAGTGGCCTGCTAGCACTTGGGAGGGGAGCATGCAGAGTGTGTTTACTGGAGTTTTATGCATGCTCACCTGAGGTGTTCTTTCCTTACCACTCAAATGTCCCTGAGAGGTTATGTACCAG
This sequence comes from Sapajus apella, assembly GCF_009761245.1. Classification (NCBI taxonomy): domain Eukaryota; kingdom Metazoa; phylum Chordata; class Mammalia; order Primates; family Cebidae; genus Sapajus; species Sapajus apella. The sequence goes on along the minus strand of NW_022448051.1, from coordinate 169 downwards.
TTAAACTCTGCCATTTTGCCTCATAATGCACATGCTTTAGCCCACTTTCCCAACTACAGAGATTTTATCAGGAAGCCACTGCTCACCAATTTCAGGTGTTTTTTTATCTATTGGGAGGCTGTCTTTCCAAGGTGCTGGCTATGACCAATTATGATTCTAGAGATTAGCA
>NW_022448050.1:0-1938 GCF_009761245.1 Sapajus apella | reverse complement strand
CAAATTCACACATAACAATATTAACCCTAAATGTAAATGGACTAAATGCCCCCCAATCAAAAGACACAGACTGGCAAATTGGATAAAAAGCCAAAACCCATCGGTGTGCTGTATCCAGGAAACCCATCTCACATGCAAGGTTACATGAAGGCTCAAAATAAAGGGATGGAGGAAGATTTACCAAGCAAATGGAGAGCAAAAAAAGCAGGAGTTGCTATTCTCATCTCTGATAAATTAGGCTTTAAAGCAACAAAGATCAAAAGAGACAGAGAGTGACATTACATAATGGTAAAAGGATCAATGCAACAAGAAGAGCTAACGATCCTAAATATATACGCACCCAATACAGGAGCACCCAGATACATAAGGCAAGTTCTTAATGACCTACAAAGAGACCTAGACTCCCACACAATAATAGTGGGAGACTTTAACACACCATTGTCAACATTAGACTGGTAAACCAGACAGAAAATTAACAAGGATATCAAGGACTTGAACTCAGACCTGGAACAAGCAAACCTAATAGACATTTACAGAACTCTAAACCCCAAATCCACAGAATATACATTCTTCTCAGCACCACATGACACCTACTCTAAAATTGAGCACATAATTGGGAGTAAATCACTGCTCAGCAAATGCAAAAGAACGGAAATCGTAACAAACAGTCTCTCAGACCACAGTGCAATCAAGTTAGAAATCAGAATTCAAAACCTAACTCAGAACCGCACAGCTTCACGGAAACTGAACAACTTGCTCCTGAATGTTGACTGGATAAACAATGAAATGAAGTCAGAAATAAAGATGTTCTTCAAAACCAACGAGAATGAAGACACAACATACCAGAATCTCTAGGACACATTTAAAGCAGTCTCCAGAGGAAAATATATAGCAATAAGTGCCCACATGAGAAGCAAGGAGAGATCAAAAATTGACACCCTATCGTCAAAACTGAAAGAGCTGAAGGAGCAAGATCAAAAAAACTCAAAGTCTAGCAGAAGACAAGAAATAGCTAAGATCAGAGCAGAACTGAAGGAGCTAGAGACACAAAAAACCCTTCAAAAAATCAATAAATCCAGGAGCTGGTTTTTTGAAAAGATCAACAAAATAGACAGACCACTAGCCAGATTAATAAAAAAGAAAAGAGAGAATAACAAAATTGATGCAATAAAAAACGATAAAGGGGATATCACCACAGATTCCACAGAAATTCAAACCATCATCAGAGATTATTACAAACAACTCTATGCACACAAACTAATAAACCTGGAAGAAATGGATAAATTCCTGGACACTTGCCTCCTGCCAAGCCTAAACCAGGAAGAAGCCGAAACCCTGAACAGACCCATAACAAAGTTTGAAGTTAAGGCAGCAATTAAGAGCTTACCACCCAAAAAAAGCCCAGGTCCAGATGGGTTTACAGCTGAATTCTACCAGACATACAAAGAGGAGCTGGTACCATTTCTTCTGAAACCATTCCAAACAATACAAAAAGAGGGAATTCTTCCCAAATCATTTTACAACACCAACATCATACTGATTCCAAAACCCGGCAGAGACTCAACAAAAAAAGAAAACTTCAGGCCAATATCCATGATGAACATAGATGCAAAAACCTTCAATAAAATACTGACAAGCCGATAGCAACAACACATCAAAAAGCTTATCCAGCATGATCAAGTAGGCTTCATCCCGGGGATGCAAGGCTGGCTCAACATACGCAAGTCTATAAACGTAATTCACCACATAAACAGAACCAAAGACAAAAACCACATGATTATCTCAATTGATGCAGAGAAGGCCTTTGACAAAATTCAGCAGCCCTTTGTGCTAAAAACACTCAATAAGCTAGGTATCGATGGAACGTATCTCAAAATAATAAAAGCTATTTATGACAAACCAACAGCCAATATCATACTGAATGGGCAAAAACTGGAA
>NW_022448049.1:0-1938 GCF_009761245.1 Sapajus apella | reverse complement strand
GCAACCCCGAGTCAGCCCCTTCTAGGGGTTGCCGGTCACCTGGCGATATGAGTCTTGGGCCAGCCAGGCTCCTGGGGATGGTGGGTGGGGGTGCCCAAGGGGCCGTGGAGGGTAACTGCTAAGATTGTGGATGGGCTGTCAGGGACCGGTTAAGAATTCTGGGTTTGAATCCTGCCTCTCCATCTGCTAGGGATACGATTTAGGGCAAATTTCTTCAGCTCTTTGGGCCTCTCTTTTCACATCTGTAAATACAAGTGGTATTGTTTGAATTCTACTTGTGAAGTTTAAATGAGATTTGTGATTGTTTTTTTTTATGATAATCCGTAGTACACGTCCTGCTGTAAATAGCCAGGACACCCAGGAAATGGTCGTTGCTGTCTGATTCTCATCATCCCCAGTCTCACGGGGACGCCAGGCCAACGAGAACGGCCACTTCCCATCAGCCTGTCCCTTCAGCGGTCACTGAAAGATCCCAGGGTGGGAGGGTGGGGACATTAGAACCAGGAGAAAAGCTGACACAAAGTAGTTATGGGACAAAGGGTCCGCGACAGGCAGAAGAGAAAATTCTGCCAGTTGATGGGGAAGAAAGGCAGTCAGAGGGCTTAGACACTGAGGGGGACGAACATCTCCATGTACACTCTCATCTCTTGTAGTCACAAAGCGATATTCATGCGGAGGGCCCTGCGTCATGTACTGCTCTAAAAGAGGTGCGGGTAAGAGGCCCTGCGCCGAGGTGCAGTGACCCTGCAGGCCAGCCCTCCAGCCTCCTTCCACAGCGGGGGCTGGGTGCCCTTCTGCCACCTGAGACAGTCCCCATACACCATAGCCCCAATGACTGTTCTCTCTGCCTCCCCCAAATCCTCCTCCAACTCCTCCTCTCTGCAGGCACCTCAGAGGCACTACCAAGAAACAGCAGGAACCCTGGACTCGAGCTCCAGAACAATCGGTCAACTGAATGACACCATTCAGTTGTTGGTAAGAGTCCAGTGGGGTCCCCGATTCCACACTGCCGATCCTGGACTACAGTTTCCCCTTGGGGCCCTCAAAAAAGGGCTGGGGGACCCTGGTGCCAAGGGCAAATGGGGAGCTGGGGCACACAGGCCTTACCTGGAGGGACCCAGAACAGGGACATGCAGCATGGCTCTTCTGTTGCTGACCACTTTCCCGACTCTCTCTTCACCACACACCCCTGCTCAGGTCTTTGCCACACACGCCTCGGGGCTGTGACCTCTCGAAGTGCTAGCCTGACTGGTGGTCAGGGGCCCTGTATTCCTGCTGTGACTCAGTCCCTAATTTGCTATTTGACTCTGAACGAGCCGCCTCTGCTCCTTGGCCTCCTATTTCCACAGGAGGTAGAGTATCAGAGGTCTCTGTTAGCTCTGAGAGTCTGAGATTTAAAGGCCCCTTAGGATGGAAACCTCAAGGCCAAGGACTCCTGTCCTTTTCTGTCCTACGTCTCTGCTGTGAAGCACCGTACCTGGCCCATATGTGCTCAGTAAATATTTATGAAATGAATAGTTTTCTAAATCACAAGCTGACAGAAGGGGCCCCTTAATCAATCTTCATCTCTAGAGGTTGATGTTACTGTCCTTTCGAGAGAATCCAGATTCAGACTTGGAGTTCTGTGGCTGTGGGCAAAAACCAACAAAGACTCTCTGTCCTTGGGAGCTTCAGGAGAGTTCACCAGTTTGTGTTCCCACTGAATCTGAGAAATTTGCCTTCAAAATCCATTCCTGGCCCCTGCCTACCACTTCCTGGTGTGGACAATAGAGTTCAGGGGCCACCCTCAGTCACCTTGACTCTTTCCACAGAAACAGCAGAAGGAAGGACTGGAGCAACGGCTGAGAGAAGTAACGTGATTTCTTTGCTCATGGCATGACTGTGGGGTTTCGGAGCACTCAGATGCAGAGGCGCCAGTCTCCTCTCACCCACTCCCAG
>NW_022448048.1:0-1938 GCF_009761245.1 Sapajus apella | reverse complement strand
TAGTCTGCTGTGGCTGAGCTGGTAACAAAGATACAAGAGCAAGTCCTCTTTCTTCTCTCCTCTACCCTTGTCAAGCGGTAAGGAGTCACTTTTATTGCTGTGAGCTGAACTGCCTGGGCTTGTACAGGGAGTGGTGCAAGTGCTCCCTTACCAGCTGGGCTGGTATCTTCCCAGGTCCTGGGTCCCCCTCATCCACAGGCTCTGAGCAGAGCACAGCACAGCACTAGGACTTGCCTCGGAATTTCAGTCCTGTGGCCTAGACTGCCTTTCAGGTTTATGTAGAGCCCCGGAGCACTTGAGCTCCTGGTGCGAAGCTTGCCAAAACTGAAGTTCCAACCCCTGGGATGGGAGATTCCCCCCCTGGCTAGGGCTGGTGTACATGCTCTTTCTGTGGGTGCAGGCTGAGTTCTGCTCAGCCTTGCTTTCCACTGTGACAGGGCACCACTGAGCTCCAATGCGGAGTCTGCAGTGACTGCTCTGTCCCTCCTCCAACAAACAAACTCTCCTGCTGCCAGAAGATGAGGAAGGGATGGTGCCGGCAGTTTAAGGCTATCTTTCCTGCCCTCCTTAATGCCTCTTTCAGTGACATGAAGTTCAAAGGATGTACTCGGATTGCTCACCTGATTCTTGGTTCTTTACCTTTTGTTTACCCCTTTCTAGACACTATGGTGTCTACTTTTTGACATTCATGAACTTAATTAAGACTTCCAAAGTACACAGTGCAATTAAAAGCTATTTAGAGTTACAGAAATAGGCTTAGAGGAGTTTATGAAAAAGCCAAGGTCAAAGTGACTGAGTTGAGCATCAAGGAGCCAAGCTTAGACGTACAAGGTTTCAGCAAACATGTTCTCTAGAACCAGGCTTTGCACAGCACCTGGCACCGACAACATGTTCAAATAAATGAATGAATGAATGAACCAGAAGGGTCCTGGAAGGAGCGGCATGGTCAAAGCCTGTACTTCCTACTCGATCCACTGACCACAGCACACTGAGGACCGTGGTTCAGTGTTTTATTTACTGACCCTCTCCTTCCTTGGACCTCAGCCGATTTCCCTCCCTGGGAAAAACTACCCACAAGTGGCTGAGCCTGTGGCTGAGGCACAGTTCAGAGGCATTTGCAGGAAAGTGGCCTCTCGGGGCCTTCCCCAGAGCCACCACCAGCACAGAAGCCTGGACTTTGAGCTGCAAGCCCTGTTCTAGTCCACGCTTCCTCTGGCCCCTGCTTGCTCTAAGTCCAGATGGGGAACAGGCAGGTAGAAAAGGGGGAACAGAGTCAGGGGTCTGCTAAAAATACAAAATTAGCTGGGCGTGGTGATACATGACCTGTAATCCCAGCTACACCTGAGGCTGAGGCAGGAGAATCGCTTGAACCCGGGAAGCAAAGGTTGCCATGACTCAAGATCTCCCCACTGCACTCCAGCATGTGTGGCAGAGCCACATTCCATCTCAAAAAAAAAAAAAAAAAAAAGGACAATCTGAAAAAAGGAAAAAAAAGGAAAACAAAAAAAACAATGGGGACCATATTGGTGTCAATGTAAATGAGTATTGTCATTAAATAAAAATTTCTCAAAACCTTAAAAATGAAAATTCCTTATGATACAAATATTTGTGCCTTTGACCTAGGTGACAGACTATAGGACCAACTAAAACGTTTAAATATTTGTAGAAGAGAGATTTGACAAGGTTCAACATTGCTTGATGATTAAAACTCTCAATAAATTAGATATAGAACAAATGCACCTCAACTAAACAATGTCCATGTATAACAAATGCATAGCTAACATCATACTAAACAGAAAAAAGTCAGCATTTCTAAGAGAAACAAAAGACTATTGTATATATATTTCACATATTAGATATGTGTGTATGCATTTCTACAAAGTTTTTGCCTTACAGTCTTTTTTTTTTTTTTTTTTTTTTTTTTTTTTTTTTTTTTTT
>NW_022448047.1:0-1938 GCF_009761245.1 Sapajus apella | reverse complement strand
CTCCATCTGTCCTCCAATTTCCTATCTTTCCTTCCCTCCCTCTTTTTAACTCCTCCCCTCCCTCCTTTCTCCCCTCCCTTCCTTCTTCCCTTCCCTTCATCTTCCTTTCTCCCCTCCCTGGTTCCTTCCACAGTTCTCAAACACTTATGCAGCACCTTCTGCATGCTGAGCACTAACTAGATACTGAGTCTGCCACAGGGAGTGGCCCGTCTGCCACAGGGAGTGCCCCGTGCTGCTGTGGAGCTTCCAGTCTAAGGAGAGTGAGGCCATGGACCCCCGTCAGGCGCTTCCTGCAGGGCCCTTTAGGAAGTGGCAAGTGCTGGGGAAAAGCAAAAAGGAACCTAGGACAGGCCAAGGAAGGGATCTGGAAGTGGAGAGAGGCAGGGGGAGAAGTAGGTAGTGAGCAAGGGCCTCCTTGCTGCATGCATTTTCAAGGTGACACCAAGCAAATCTGCTGGCTGATGGGGTGCAGAACAAAAAGGCATTGATCTGACCCAGGACTTGGGCATGAACACTGAAGGGTGGAGCCGCCATCCACTGCGATGGGGAAGGAGCTGAGCAGGTCTGCACACAGAGACAAGAACAAAGCCAGACCTGCCGTCTAGCACTCAGCTCTTCCCTCCCTATCAGCCACACCAGGGCCTGTGCCTTCCTCCCTACTTCCTGCCTGGTCCTTCCCTTTCCCAAAAGCTGAACCTGATGGTGATTCCTCTTCTTGCTCATGAAGAAATTCAGAGAGAGGAGGCTGAGTAAGACAGTGATGGCAGTGAGGGCGGAGGGGACCTGGGGCTGGGGACAGAGGGGACAGAACGACAGGAGATCCCAAGGAGCCCAGCTGCCAGGGGCGTGTGAACCACAGCAACTCCGTCTTCAATAGGAGCTGGGTAAAAGCAGGCTAAAACCTACTGGGCTGCATTCCCAGGTGGTGAAGGCATTCTAAGTCACAGGATGAAATAAGAGGTGAGCACAGGATACAGGTCACAGAGACCTTACCGACAAAAGAGCCTGCAGTAAAGAAGCCAGTCCAAAACCAAGATGCCCAGGAGAGTGACCTCTGGTTGTCATCACTGCTACGTTGCCACCAGCGCCATGGTAGTTTACAAATGCCATGGCAACATCAGAAAGTTGCTAAATATGATCTAAAAAGGGAGAGTCATGAATAATTTACCACTCCGTTCAACATGTTATGAAGAAATGGCCCAGACCGGCAACAGCGCCCTCTGGGCTGCTCTATGGAGTAGCCATTCCATCTTTACTTTCCTAAAAACCTTGCTTATTTAGGAAAGAATAAACTTGCTCTCTGGCTCACACCTGTAATCCTAGCACTTTGGGAGGCTGAGGCAGGCAGATCACCTGAGGTCAAGAGTTCGAGATCAGCCTGGCCAACATGGGGAAATCCCGTCTCTATTAAAAATAGAGAAATTAGCCAGGTGTGGTGGTGAGCACCTGTGATCCCAGCTACTCAGGAGGCTGAAGCAGGAAAATCACTTGAACACGTGAGGCGTAGGTTGTAGTGAGCCGAGATGACACCACTGCCCTCTATCTAGCCTGGGCAACAGGGTGAGACTGCATCTCAAAACAGAAAACAAAAAACAACCAAACAAAAAAAACAAAAAGAAGTGTGCTTTCACTTTACGGACTCACCCTGAGTTGTTTCTTCCATGAGATCCAAGAACCCTCCCTTCGGGTCTAGATAGGGTCCCCTTTCCAGTAACACAGCTGCAGATCCTTAAGGGGGTCAGACTTGGGTCCTAAGGTGGGGAGTCGGAGAATGTGATAAGGGCAGTCACCAGGTCCCACGGATCTAGGCCAATGGGGTCTGCTGGGTCAGGAGGTGCCTGCTGAAGATGGGGTCCTTCAATGTCAGGGAGGGGAATGGCCCACTTACACAATGGAGAGGGTTACATTCAAGACAGAACATGCACACACACGAGTAGG
>NW_022448046.1:0-1939 GCF_009761245.1 Sapajus apella | reverse complement strand
AAAAAACGAGCTTCTGGTTCACAGGTGAAATTTTACCAGTAAAATTTAAAAACAAAAGAAAGCTACTAACACGTATCAGCTCAGAACAAAAATTAAAAACTACCAGCAGATTACTTTTCTTTAACTTCGTCAAGAGCTGTGAGTTAAAAAAAAGATAGCACTGCAAGAAAAGACTTCCTTTTGAAAGCAGCTTTACCAGCAAAAGACAGAAGGAAAGCATTCCAAAAGTCTTGCTTAATTCTTCTGTGAGAGGATGCCAAACGAGATAATCTGAGAAGCTCCCAAGGCAGACAGACACAGGGAAACCACAGCAACTCTTTGGAGCGCAAACAGCAGCACCACAATCCAACCTACTGGAAATGCTGCGGTTAATTTGAGGCTTGCCCCGCTAGTCCTGAGGCAATTCCGCGACAGCTACAAACGCTCCACTAGTGCATCCTGGACCTGGCACACCTGGCTTGCCCACCACCAGGCTGGTGACAGCGCCAGGTGCGGAATCCCGGAGGCCAATAAAGACCCCAACTTTGCAAATTTGGGACTTGAGATCTTTCGCCCCTCTGGTAGCCAGAGAAAACCGATTTCTGGCCTCGAAGGTGGGGCAAAGGGTCACTGTCCTCCACCAGATCTAGGAGACTGTGCCCCAGAAGCTGCTCCATTCCTCCAACCCCGGGATGCCACAGGAAGACCTGCCGGCGAGTTTCTTCCCCAGAGCCCATAAGAGTAGGGCTGCAGCCTGCAGCGGCAAGCGAGGAATCCAACGCAGGCAACTTAAGCGCTCGGGGGGACCGGTCCGCCCGCCCCGCTGGCACAGCGAAAGTTGTGGAGGCCCCCGCCGGGCACATCAACCCAGCTGTGCACCGGGGGTCCCAGACTCACCGCTCTCCGGCTTGGCGCGGCGCCCTCACCTCGGAAAGGCTGGGTGGACTTCCCCCTAAACCTTGACTTCCCACTAAACCTTTAATTTTCAGTGCAGAACCCCGCTGCCGCCCGGCCGCAGCACTTACTGCGGAAACGCTGCGTAGACATCGCGGTAAACCTCAGCTCAGCACGCCGCTGACGCACCTGCCCGACCTAGGGATGCGCAGCCCGCGCCTACCATGCCTTGTAGGCGGCTGACCACGTCGCAGACGTCCCCGACACGCCACAGAAACCACTGATGCCTCTGACGCCGCCGTCGCACTGCAGACCCCGCGGACGCCGCCGACGCACTGCAGACGCCGCCGTCGTGCCGCGGACGCCCCTGACCCGCCGAACTCGCCGCGGACACCCCCAACGCGCGGACCGCGCCGCAGACCTCGCCGCCGACGCCACTGACGCTGTCAGCGCCTGGGACGTCGCCAACCCGCTGACCGCGCCGCGGCCGCCCCGGACAAGCCTACCGCGCCACCGCCACTTCCGACGCGCCGACTGCACCGCTGATGCCATCCGCGCCTCAGACGCCACCGATGCGCCGACCGCGCCCCGGACGCCACTGATGCTGTCAGCGGCTGGGAAGCCGCCGAACCGCTGACCGCGCAGTGGACGCCCCTGACCAGCCTACCGCGCCGCTGACACTCCCGACGCGCAGACCGTGCCGCAGATGCCATCCGCGCCTGGAACGCCGCCGAAGTGCCTTGGACGCTGCAGACCCCGCCGATGCACCGTAGACGCCGCCGGCGCGCCGATGACGTCACTGACGCGCTGACCTCGGCGTGGACGCCACAGACCCCGGACCCACGGACCGCGCCGCGGACGCCACTGACACTGTCAGTGCCTGGGATGCCGCCGACCCGCTGACCGCGCCGCGGCTGCCGCCGACGAACCTACCATGCCATCTACACTCCCGACGCGCCGACCGTGCCGCCTATGCCATCTGCGCCTGGGACGCCGCGGAAGCACCTCGTACGCTGCCGTCGCACTGCAGACGCCGCAGATGCGCCGACCGCGCCGCGGACGTCCC
>NW_022448045.1:0-1939 GCF_009761245.1 Sapajus apella | reverse complement strand
TGAAAAGTGGCTCCAACTGAGGCTGCTGCCAAGTTATGGAGATGACCATAGCTTAGCCTTGGAAAGTGTTCTGGATGGTGTCACGGGAGACCTGATTTGTGCATCCCTTCCTTCTAAGGAGGGTGATAGGTTAGGTGAAAGCATATTATTCATATCTCTGTACATAGGGAATTTTGAATAATCCACAAAAGTATGTTTAAAACTATGTTTTGGTAAGTAACCTGGCCTAGACACAGATATTATCATTATGTATTTGGGAAAACTTCTGATACGAGTAGAAGGAACATGCTCTCAAATACTGTGAACTAAACATACATTCAGGCTGGTGTAAGGAGGGAAGCCATGGGAATAGCAACATTAGATCTCTTTCTTGTGCATTTTCCTTCACATTTCCACAATTCCAGATTCACCTCAGATTCTGAAGTCTAGAGTTTAAAACATAATTGATGGTGGAAAGACAGAAGCACAAGAGACGTTCCTATATTCTTCCAGTCAACGCGAAGAGGGAAGTTAGGTATGCAGAATCTAATCAGAAAAGCTGCATTTTACTCTATGAAAAAATAATACATACAATAGCATGAACAAAGAATTAAAACTATACATTATGGCATAAGTAGGCAAAGTATTTCTTGAACAACCTTACTACACCAATTGGAAGGACACCATTCCGTAGGTGAATATGGACAGACCTTCACAGTAACAATATACTTGAGAAGAGAGGTATGAAGCTGAGAACTTAACATTCTGCATATGGAAAATCGGAGATAGTCTACAGGAATGCTATTCATGCTAACAAATTCATCAAAATTGCAGAGTACAAGGTTAACACTCAAACGGCAGTTGTGTTAATTAATATGCACTCAATATAAACAATCCAATAGTAAGGTTACAAATGTAATTTTGTGGATAACCTCTGAAATCGTTAGATACTTAGAAATAAATCCAACCAGTCAGATGAAATACTCGTAAGCTGGTAAGAACAGAATGTGACTGAAAGGAAGTAGAGAGGGTACAAATAAATGAAAAGGCATCCCATATTCACAGACAGGAAGACAAAACCTGACTAATACACGATAGTACAAAATGGTCCAAAGATGCACAACAACTACTATCAAACTGGGAACAGCCATCTGTGCAGAAATGGAAAAGATAACCCAAAAGTTCTGATGAATTCTTATATGTCTCAAATAATCATAATAATGTTGAAAAAGAACAGCGCTGGAAGATACACATTCATGAGCCTGAAATCTACGAGAGGAAAAGATACAGAAATTCAGACAGCAGGGCCCTAGCATGGGGGCACCCGTAAAAATTGGAGATACGGAATAGAGAGCCCAAAATTCAATGCATGCATACACAGTCAACTGATCTTCAACAAAGGTGCCGAGAATACACAATGGGAAAAGGAAGGCCTCTTTAACAAATAATGCTAAAACTCCATATTCTCATTTGAATAAAGAAATTGAGCAGCGTGCTCAAGGTTGTGCTTCTTTCTCCATTTACAAGACACTGGAGCTCTGCATTGAGCCCAGAGCGAATCTTCACCCTGTCCCCCATGCCCAGAGAGAGCCCTTGATATCTGAAGTAAACAGTAAGAACAGACAAATGAATGTGCTGCCATGAAACCTAACAGTTCAGAAGGTGAGGATCAGTTTCTCCCAAGCGTCTGGACACACTATGGAAGAACTGTTGTTTCCAGGATCAAGTAACTGCCATGACAGAACTGTGTCCCAAACCAAAGGCTTTAACATTTTGCAGTGGCAGAAGCAGAAAAGAGGTGTCCTCAGAAAGACCATCTTTAAATAATAAAGCAAGAAGAGGTGATCACAGCAGGGTGCTCACACCGCTCACCACTATGACATTAAACTGACAAGAACAAACCTCGTCCATGCTTTCTTTTTCTTCTCTTTCTACATGCTCCCTCAGCCTCCCAGGCAGA
>NW_022448044.1:0-1939 GCF_009761245.1 Sapajus apella | reverse complement strand
GCATGTTTACCAGACAATAATCTACAAGTTAACATACAACTTCAGAGCCTGAGCCTAGTCAATAGTAAATAGCATGCCAAAAATGATCATTTCCTTAGAGAATTAACTCATCCCTGAGTAGGCCTATCATACAGAACTCAAGCATGACACTGAGAACACACAGCCCTCTTTCTTGCCTCTCTTCCATGCTTTTCATAATGTTTAACAAGGGTCAGAATCTCCACACTTCTTTTTTTCCTAAGCACACAGTTTTTTGTTGTTGTTGTTGTTTGTTTGTTTTTGTTTTTTGAGATGGAGTCTCACTCTGTTGCCCAGGCTGGAGTGCAGAGGTGCAATCTTGGCTCACTGCAACCTCCGCCTCCCAGGCTGGGGTGATCCTCCCACTTCAGCCTCTAGAGTAGCTGATATTATAGTCGTGTGCCACTACCAGGCTCATGGCTGGGTGTGGTGGCTCATGCCTGTAATCTCAGCACTTTGGTAGCCCAAGGCAGGTGGATCCCTTGAGGTCAAGAATTTGAGACCAGCCTGGGCAACATGGTGAAACCACATTCTAAAAAAAAAAAAAAAGGCAGGTGGATCCCTTGAGGTCAGGAGTTCAAGACCTGCTTGGCCAACATGGTGAAACCCCATCTCTACTGAAAATACAAAAAGTAACCTGTAATCGCAGCTACTCAGGAGGCTGAGGCAAGAGAATCACTTGAACCTAGGAGGCGGAGGTTGCCGTGAGCCGAGATTGCGCCACTGCATTCCAGCCTTAGTGACAGGGCAAGACTCTGACTCAAAAAAACAAATTTATTTCTGAATGTGAAGGACCCATTTTCTTCCTGCTTTTATTGCTATTCACTGGCATGTAATAATTGTATGTCTTTAGGGGGTATAGTGTGATCTAGCAATACATGTACACGATGTAAAATGTGAGGGAGGCACACTCTAGTGGGTCTTCAGTTCCACGTAAAATGGTCAAATCCAGGAAATTAATATATCCATCCAAACATTTATCTTTTTTTAGTGTTGGAACACTGAAATTCTGCTCTTCTCACTATTTGAAAATAGCAATAAATTGTAGTTAATTACAGTCACTGTAGCGCTGTAGCACGCTGCAAATTATTCCTCCTATCTAGCTGTGCTTTTGACCTCATTAACCAAACTTTGGCTATTCCTCCCTCCCCATATCCCTTTTCCCAGGTGTAATAACTGCTACTTCCTATTTCTTTTTGTTTGTTTGTTGTTGTTGTTTGAGACAGAGTCTCACTCTATCCCCAAGGCTTCATTCACTGCAGTGGCACGATCTAATCCCATTACAATCTCCTCTTCCCGGGCTCAAGGGATTCTCGTGTCTCAGCCTCCAAAGTAGCTGGGACTATAAGCACATGCCACTATGCCTGGCTAATTTGTTGTTGTTGTTGTTAGAGATGGGGTCTCGCTATGTTGCCCAGGCTGGAGTGCAGTGGCTATTCACAGGCACAATCCCATTACTGATCAGCACGGGAGTTTTGACCTGTTCCATTTCTGACCTGGGCAGTTTCACCCCTCCTTAGGCAACCTGGTGGACCCCACTCCCAGGAGGTCACCATATTGATGGCAAACTTAGTGAGGACACCTGATTGGCATAGCGCACTACAGCCCAGAAATCCTGGGCTAAGCGATCCCCCCACCTCAGCCTCCTGAGTAGCTGGGACTATAGGCACGCGCCACTGCGCCTGGAGCCTGGCTAATTTTTTGTATTTTTAGGAGCGATTGGGTTTCACCATGTTGGCTAAGCTGGTCTGGAACTCCTGGCCTCAACTCTGCCTTGGCCTCCCCAACTGCTGTGATGACAGGCATGAGCTATCGCACCCTGCCTTTACTCCCTACTTCTAGGAGATCAACTTTTTGTTTTGTTTTGTTTTGTTTTGTTTTGAGATGGAGTCTCACTCTGTCACCCAGTAGGGTACAGTGG
>NW_022448043.1:0-1939 GCF_009761245.1 Sapajus apella | reverse complement strand
AGGCTGGAGTGCAGTGGCGTGATCACAGCTCACTGCAGCCTCAACCTTCTGGGATTAAGCGATCCTCCGTCCTCAGCCTCCTGAGTAGCAGAGACTACAGGTGCATGCCACCACACCCAGCTAATTTTTATTCTTGTAAAGATGGGGTTTTGCCATGTTCCAGGCTGTTCTCAAACTCCTGGGCTCAAGCAATCCTCCCACCTTGGTCTCCCAAAGTGCTGGAATGGCAGCTATGTGCCACTGCACCTGGCCAGCTAAAAGGTTTTAAAGGCAGATGAACAAACCTTGTATAGAACCTCAATTTTGTTTTTTGAGACAGAGTCTCTCTCTGTCACCCAGGCTGGACTGCAGTGACATGATCTTGCCTCATTGCAACCTCCGCCTTCAGGGTTCAAATGATTCTTCTGCCTCAGCCTCGCAAATAGCTGGGACTACAAGTGCACACCACCACACCCAGCTGCTTTTTGTATTTTTAGTAGAGACGGGGTTTCACCATGTTGGCCAGGATGGTCTCAATCTCTTGACCTCATGATCCACCCACCTTGGCCTACCAAAGTGCTGGGATTACAGGCGTGAACCACTGCACATGGCTTAGAACCTTTACTTTTAAAAAATAAGAGGATGTGTGTAGATGTCTGGGGAAAGGGTAAAGTGCTGGGATTGTGGATGATTCTCCCTTCCTTATATGATTTTCAGATTTTGTAAAATGAGGTTGTAAGTTACATAGTTTCCTTTCTTCCTTACTTCCTTCCTTCTTTCCTTCCGTCCTTCCTTCTTCCTTCCTTCCTTTTTCTTCTTTCTTTTTCTTTCTCTCTTTCTTTTTCTCTTTCTTTCTTTTTCTTTTCTTTCTCTCATTCCTTTTTTTTTTTTTTTGAGACAGAAGGTTGCTTTGTTACCCAGGCTGGAGTGCAATGGCACAATCTCTGCTCACTGAATTGCCTGAGGAGGAGGCAACCTCTGCCTCCTGGGCTCAAGCAATTTTCCTGTCTCACTCTCTCAAGTAGTTGAGATTACAGGTGCCCAACCACCATGCTCAGCTAGTTTTTTTTTGTTTTCAGCAGAGATGGGATTCACCATGTTGGCCAGGCTGGTCTCAAACTCCTGACCTCAGGTAATCCACCCACCTCAGCTTCCCAAAGTGCTGGGATTACAGGTGTGAACCACCACACCTGGCCAGTTATATTATTTTCATAGTCACAAAGAAGACATATATATTTTGATATATTTGATTCTCATTATTTGTGGTAGTTTTATTCTGTGAAGTCATCACAAAAGCTGAGCTGGTGAATACTGAATTATTGCCCCTAGAGAATATTCTTGCTGAGTTAGTTTCCTTTGAGTTTCAGAACTTTCAAAGCTTTCCTTTGCTTTATCTGATCAATATATGACCTTGTTCTGTATATGTTTCTTTTTCTTTCTTTCTTTCTTTTTTTTTTAATTGAGACAGGATCTCACTCTGTTGCCCAGGCTGTAGTGCAGTGGCAAAATCTCAGCTCACTGCAGACTCAATCTCCTGGACTCAAGTGATTCTCCTTCCTCGGCCTCCAGAGTAGCTGGGAATACAGGCACCTGCCACTACGCCCAGCTGATTTTTTTTTTAAGTGGAGTTTCCCTCTTGTTGCCCAGGCTGGAGTACAATGGAGCAATCTTGGCTCACTTCAACTTCCGCCTCCTGGGTTCAGGCGACTCTCCTGCCTCAGCTTCTCCAGTAGGTGGGATTACAGGTGCCTGCCACCACATCTGGCTAATTTTGTATTTTTAATAGAAATGGGGTTTCTCCATGTTGGTGAAACTGGCCTCAAACTCCCAACCTTTGGAGATCCACCCACCTCAGACTCCCAAAGTGCTTGGATGACAAGTGTGAGCCACCGCACCTGGCCATGACTCTAATTTCTTTCCCTCTGAGCATGTCCCAGGATGACAGGGAAAGTGCCCCAGG
>NW_022448042.1:0-1940 GCF_009761245.1 Sapajus apella | reverse complement strand
GTGCCACCAGGGACCTGGAGTGTAGACCTGGGCAGGGGGCTTGCTCTCTGCCAGCCTCAGTGGTCTCACCTGTGAGGGAGGGGGGATGTTAGAATAGTTCTTTTAAAATAAAATTCTTTTTTTTTTTTGGAAACAGGGCTGGCTCTGTTGCCCAGGCATACAGTGGCATCATCATGGCTCATTACAACCTCCAGCTCCCAGGCTCCGGTGATCAATCCCAAGTAACTGGGACTGCAGGCAGATGCCATCATGCCTAGCTAGTTTTGTTTTCTTTTTTTTTTTTTTTCCAAGATGGGGTTTCACCATGATGGCCAGGCTGGTCTTGAACTCCTGACCTCAGGTGATCCACCCACCTCAGCCTCCAAAAGTGCTAGGATTACAGGCGTGAGCCACCGCACCCGCCATCATTGATTTATTTTTAAGGGAGCTTTCATTTTTGTGTCTTGTAATACGTTAGGGCCAGGCATGGTGCCTCATGCCTGTAATCCCAGGACTTTGGGAGGCCGATGAGGAAGGATTGCTTGAGGTCAGGAGTTTGAGACCAGCCTAAGCAACACAGCAAAACTCTGTCTCTACAAAGAAATGCAAAAATAAGCCAGGTGTGGTGACACATGCTTGTGGTCTCAGCCAGCTGGGAGGCAGAGGTGGAAGGACGGTTTGAAGCCAAGAGTTTGAGACCAGCCTGGGAAACATGTTGAAACCCCATCTCTGCAAAAAATACAAAAGTTAACGGGACGTGGTGGTGTTGGTGCGTGCCTGTAGTCTCAGCTACTTGGGAAGCTGAAGTGGAAAGGCTTGAGCTAGAGAGGCAGAGGCTTGCAGGGAGCCGTGATCATGCCACTGCACTCCAGCCTGGGCAACAGAGCAAGACGCTGTCTCAGAAAAAAAAAAAAAAAAAAAAAAAAAAAGACATCAGTTCAACTAAGATGTTGAATTCAGGAGCATGGAGATATTTCTGATATTTAACACTTTCAACATCTGCAGGGTCGATAGTGGTATTCTTCCTCTCATTCGTGGTACTGGTAATCTTTCCTTCTTCATCAATGTGCGTACAGTTTTCTTTTCTTTTCTTTTTTTTTTTTGAGACGGAGTCTCGCTCTTGTTTGCCCAGGCTGGAGTGCAATGGCACGATCTCGGCTCACCGCAACCTCCGCCTCCGGGGTTCAGGCAATTCTCCTGCCTCAGCCTCCTGAGTCGCTGGGATTACAGGCACGCGCCACCATGCCCAGCTAATTTTTTGTATTTTTAGTAGAGACGGGGTTTCACCATGTTGGCCAGGATGGTCTCGATCTCTTGACCTCGTGATTCACCCGCCTCGGCCTCCCACAGTGCTGGGAATACAGGCTTGAGCCACCGCGCCCGGCCCAGTTTTCTTTTCTTTTCTGAGATGGAGTTTTGCTCTTGTCGCCCAGGCTGGAGTGCAATTGTGTGATCTCGGCTCACTGAAACCTCCGCCTCCCTGGGCTTCAAGAGATTCTCCTACCTCAGCCTCCTAAGTAGCTGGAATTACAGGCATGCGCCACCACACCTGGCTAATTTTGTATTTTTAGTAGAGACATGGTTTCTCCACGTTGGTCAGGCTGGTCTTGAACTCCTGACCTCAGTTGCTCTGCCAGCCTTGGCCTCCCAATGCGCTGGGATTACAGGCCTGAGCCACAGAGATTGGCCGAGTTTTCTTTTTCAAAGAAAAGAAGTTGTTTCCTTGATTTTTCTCTGTTCTTTCTCTATTCTCAATTTCATGGCTTTCTGTTTAGATCTTTATGATTTCCTTATATTTTTAAAGAATAGAAATGGGGTCTTGCTACGTTGCTCAGGAAGGTAGGTCTCAAAGTGGGATTACAGGAGTGAGCCACCGTGCCCAGAGTCCGGGGGTTTTGTTTGTTTTGTGACCGTGTCTACCTCTGTTACTCAGCTACTCCGGAGACTGAGGCAGGAGAATC
>NW_022448041.1:0-1940 GCF_009761245.1 Sapajus apella | reverse complement strand
CTACCTGACCCACGAAATGCAGGAGGCCCAACCCCAGAAGCAGCGGGTTCACTGAGGCATTGATGAAGCAAGTCTGGGACACACGTGTAGCTAAGCTGCGAGTTCTGTGCCAGAGGTCCCAACACTTACTCCCCCAGAAAGACACAGGTTTAGAGGTTGGGTGCTTGAGGCCTCAGAAAGGAGAACAGGGACCAGAGACACCAGGTAGGGGGAACCCACCCTAGGGCTCTGAGGGACAATGTGGGGAGCTGGTGGCAGAGCCTGAGCTGGCCCAAGGTTGCAGGATGGGGACAGATTCGAGGCATAGCAGGGACTGGTGACCTCAGTTCCCAGAATGTCCCAGCCTGGCCTCCTGGTCCAGCCAGCAAGTAGTGGGTGCTGCCCTGCAAAGACTCTGGGGGTGCCTGAGCACCCCTCATCCATGTGACTGGTGACTTCTGTGTCCATCGGCACAAGAAGAGGGATCTTCTCTCACATTCAGGCAAGCTCAGGAAAGTCACGGTCCTATGTGAGCCGAAGAGGAGAGAAGACAATGCCTCAGCCCAGTGTTCCCCCAGCCCCACCACAGCTTGTGGCCTTGGGGACTTGATTTGCACCACAGGAATATGGGCAATAAAAGCCTCTCCCTGACTGACTTCTCACTCCACTCTGACCAGCCCACTGCAAATGGCCACCCTGCAGCTCCAGGTACAGGGGTGGGGCTGGCTCTGGGCTGACCTCAGGGCCTTCTGATGGCTCCACCCCTCGGCATGCCTCATGCTCACCCCTTGCCACCACCTGTCAGCTCAGCATGTCTGCTGTCTGCCATCCTCAACACCTGCTCTAGACAAGCCCAGGTCCCCCAGGAGTGGCAGAGGGAACTGAGCTGAGAACTAAGTCCCAGCTCACTGAACCCTAAGTGGGCTGTCCAGCCTCCCCCTTCAGTTCACAGCCCCAGGAAAGTTCCCTCCAGGGATGTGATCCCAGGGGCCACAGCAGCACATTTTGGCCTAACCTATTCTCTAGGTAATTAAACAGTTACTGAACAGGCCAGGATGGCCATGGGCCCTGACATTAATCCTCTTTCTCTGTGAGGGTGCTGGGTTGGGTTTGCCATCCTGCTGTCTTTGTGGAAGGAGCTGGCAGGTTGATTAAGTCTCAGGGGCCAGCCATGGATTCACCTCTTCTGGAACCCTTGGAGGACCCTGCCTGCAGAAGGGTCTAGTGGAGGTCCAGACACCTCTCCCAGGTTGGTGCTCACAGCCCCTCCCTGGCCTGCTCCCTCTACACGTGCCCCTGCAGGTCTCTGGGAGGGGAGCATCCATCCGTCTTGTGCATGGTAGCTTTCAGCTCGATTTCCATGAGGACTGTCTCCTTGGTGGAAATGCCCAGTAGGGGGTCCTGAGCCTGTGCTGGCTGTTCTCTAAGTGCCAAAGTCACTGAGAGGGACTTGAAAACTCACAACTTACTAACATTATTTTCTAGAGTTGCTTTTTCCTTCAAATGTGTAAAAACAAATATTGAAATTTCTATCTTTTACATAATTTGGATTCTGTCATCACATGGATCTTTTATTTTCATGAAATTTATTTTTATGCATGTATATTAAACATTGATTTTTTTTCTTTCTTCTTTACTGAAATTGTTAACTATTTTAGAGGCCAAGTCTCCTTTTTTTTTTAAAAAAAAATAATATCCTTCATAAACATTAATAAAATGCAGTAATTTAAAATATTATACTTTTCAAAGATGTGAATAATCACATTAAAGACTTTATATTACTTATATGAATTAATTTATATTTTCTCAAAATCTTGAAAAATATTTTAGCTAGGTATACAATTCCAAACTGACACATACTTAACCTAGATCTTCAAGCATACTATCTGTTAACATATCAATTTCATGAAGAAGTTAAGAAACAAGATGAAAATTTATTGCTCTGTAGTTAATTTGCATTT
>NW_022448040.1:0-1940 GCF_009761245.1 Sapajus apella | reverse complement strand
ATCCACCTGCCTCAGCCTCCCAAAGTTCTGGGATTACGGACGTGAGCCACCACTCCTGGCTGTAAGCAAGATTTTAAAAAATATTTTATCAGATAGCTTATTTTAAGTGTATAGAACCATACCTTGTATGTTAATTTAATATTTTGCTAATTTACTGAGTGTATTTGTTAGTTTAGACAGGTTTTAATGTACTGTTTATATTCTTTTATATATATAATCATATGATCTACAACCAGCAAGTTTTTACTTATTTGTCTTCAATTTAAATGGCTCTTTTCATTTTTTTGACTAATTTTTCTGCCAAGTACTTACAGTTCTTTGTTAAAATAGAAGCATTGACAATAGGCAAAATATAGTTTTGTATTAGTGTCTTTAAATTTGAAGAAGCAAGCACCTCTTCAAGTTTTTATAACCTGTTTTTAGAAGGTAAACATCTTTCATTGGGCCCTCAAGGTAATGGGATGCCCTCTGCATTGGCAGTGGAGAGGGCATGTAGCTTGGTCACAAGGCAGCTGGGTCTACACTAGGGTCCACCTGTAGTTGGCTTGTTACAAGGGGCTTGGGTAGTTGGAAAAACTGAATTTTATTTTTATTTTTTGGACAGACTGAATTTTTCTCAGGACTTTGACCTGTAGGGCAGACACTAGGGCAGATTTCTGCAGTTGGGTCTCAATATCATGGGTCTTACTTAAGAATATGGATGAGTATGGCATTCACTGTGTATCAGAGAGGATTTTTCCAGATCACTGTGTGGGTTTTTTTTTTTTTTTTTGGATGGATTTTTGCTCTTGTTGCCCAGGATGGAGTGCAGTGGTATGATCTCGGCTCACTGCAACCTCCGCCTCCCAGGTTCAAGTGATTCTCCTGCCTCAGCTTCCCGAGTAGCTGGGATTACAGGCATGCCCACCATGCCCGGGTAATTTTTTCTTTTTTTTTGTATTTTTAATAGAGATGGGGTGTCTCCATGTTGGTCAGGCTGGTCTCAAACTCCTGACCTCAGGTGATCCTCCTGCCTCAGCCTCCCAAAGTGCTGCAATTACAGGTGTGAGCCACAGTGCCCAGCCCACTGTGTGGGTTTTAACATAGGCAGAACTTACCATGAACTGTGGCTCAGGGAGCTGAAACTGAGTCATTGATCTGCTTCAGGGACCACAGCTCTGCAGGCCTGGCATGGCTATAAGTCGGTATCTTTCTTAAGGCCTCTGAAAGGGCATGACCTCTTCCAGACTGTGGCTAGGAAATGTTTGAGATGATTACAGAGTAAGTTCAGAATTATCAGTAGGACCAAGTTGGATAGGCCATTTCCTGGTCTGTACTAAAAAACAGGAGTTCTGTACTAAGAAACAGAAGTTCTGTAGTTTGCCACCTGCCTTCTGAAAAGGAGCACTCCTCAGCATTGGGCATTAGCAGTTTCACAACTCCCTCCCTGGATCTCAAAGTTCTCTTAAAGGCACTTATTTTGGAGATAGGGTCTTGCTACAGAACCCAGGCTGATTTTGAAATCCTGGCCTGAAGCAGTTTTCCAAATTCAAGGTACCGTGTAGCTGTCATTACAGGTGTGACTTATGATGCCTGGCTCTCTCATAAAGACATTTTTGTCAGGGATGACTTAAAAATTTTCTTCCTTCTTCTGGAAAAAACGAAAGAGAAAAAAAAAACAAAACATTTTCTTCCTGAGAAGGGGATAAGAAAATAGGGAACTTTTTTTCCATCTTAATGATTATACACTATTATTCCGAAATATTTGTTTTATATATCAGAGGATCTCACTATGTTTCGCAAAATATATGGATATTTTCTTTATTTAGCAATGTAACACTATTCTTTGCTTCTCAAGTTAGATTATAGCAGTTTCATGTAACCATAGCATATATTTAAAACATAAAAATTGTCTCTAGTTTCCTTTAAATGCTTTTTTTTTTTTTTTTTTTTTTTTTTTT
>NW_022448039.1:0-1941 GCF_009761245.1 Sapajus apella | reverse complement strand
CTCCAGATGGATTAAAGACTTAAACATAAGACCTAACACCATAAAAATCCCAGAAGAAAATCTAGGCAAAACCATTCAGGACATAGGTGTAGGCAAGGACTTCATGACCAAAACACTAAAAGCATTGACAACAAAAGCCAAAATAGACAAATGGGACCTAATCAAACTCCACAGCTTCTGCACAGCAAAAGAAACAGCCTTTAGAGTGAATTGGCAACCAACAGAATAGGGAAAAATTTTTGCAGTTTACCCATCTGACAAAGGGCTGATATCCAGAATTTACAAAAAACTAAAACAGATTTACAAGAAAAAAACTAACAAGCCCATTCAAAAGTGGGCAAAGGATATGAACAGACACTTTACAAAAGAAGACATACATGAGGCCAACAAACATATGAAAAAATGCTCATCATCACTGGTCATCAGAGAAATGCAAATCAAAACTACATTGAGATACCATCTCATGCCAGTTAGAATGGTGATCATTAAAAAATCTGGAGACAACAGATGCTGGAGAAGATGTGGAGAAATAGGAACACTTGATTCGGAGATCCAAGATGGCCGTTTAGGAACAGCTCAGGATTGCAGCTCCCAGTGAAAGCGCAGAGGGTGGGTGGACGCCGCGTTTTTATTGCCCACAGACTAGGAAATTCCCGGGCAGAGGTGCTCCACGCTCGCCAGCGCGGCTGTTGTGGCCAGCGCTGCTGTGCCGGCCGGCGCCGACCAGCGCCGCTGCTCTGCCCCGCGTGGCTGCTTTGTCGGCGCCCCGGAGCTGCGGTTCTCCGTACAAAATACACCGGTCCGGGTGCCCTTTTGGCTGGCGATTGGAGCCATGGGAAGTCGCCCATATGCTGGTTCAAAAAGGGGACTGAGCAGAGAACCAGGACAGTAGATTCCAGGGCAAAAAAAAAAAAAAGAAGAAAAAGCGCCACAAACCTCAGTGCCGCTGTTTAAGCCAGCGCAGTGAGTGGCCGCAGGGGAAAACAAACAGACCCCGGCGCCTCTTCAACAGGCGACTGGAACACCAACTTAAAAAAGGCTCTGAGGCAGGGAGCCAGGCGATCAGGCTCGGCTGGCCCCACCCCCACAAAAGAACAGCAACCAGAAACTCTGGATTGAGAATTTCACAGCAAGCGCAGCTGAACCCGGGACAGGCCAGCTCTGTGGGGGAGGGGCGTCCGCCATTACCGAGGCAGCCCGCCGTTGCCAAGGCAACCCGCCATTGCTGAGGCAGCCCACCGTTGCCAAGGCAACACGCCACAGCAGAGACTCCGCCCCAACAGAGGCGGGCCACCATCGCCAAAGCAATTCTAACTACACCCATATAAACAGGACTGCAGGGAAGTTCACTCGGCAGCGGGGCGCAGCCCACAGCAGCTCAGCAAAGCTGCTATAGGCCGACAGTGACTAGGCTGCCTCCTTGCTGGGCTGGGCAGGTCTGAAGGAAAAAAAGAAAAAAAAAAAAAAAAAAAAAAAGAAGGCAGCAGCATAACGGAAACTCATAAATAAAGCCCTAAATCCCTGGGACAGAGCACCTGGGAACAAAAAGCAGTTTATGAGTTCTGCTGCAGCAGACCTAAAAGTACCTGCCCAGCAGCTCTGAATGAACAACAACAGAGCTCACAGCTCACCATTTGAGCTCCTATAAAGAAAAGACCGTCTCCTCAAGCAGCTCCCTGACCCCTATATATCCAAAAAGACACCTCATAGAGGAGAGATCAGATTGACACTAGGCGGGTATCCTTCTGGGACAAAGATAGAAGAAGAAGAAAACTGGTAACAACCCTTGCTGTTCAACAGCTGCTGCAGGTGAACCCCAGGCAAGCAGGGCCTGGAGTGAACCTCAGCAGACCTACAGCAGAGGGGCCAGACTGTCAGAAGGAAAACCAAGAAGCAGAAATAACCTCATCATCAACAAACAGAACGTCAATCTGAAAGATT
>NW_022448038.1:0-1941 GCF_009761245.1 Sapajus apella | reverse complement strand
CCAACTGCTCTCCTGTGTGTTCCTTCAACTTAGGAAGTTGCATCTATATTTAGATTCAGCGATTTAGAAACATGTTTCTTCTAAAAGCTGCGTTTGGATATTCCTGAGTGAATGGGAGTATAGGGTGTAAAGAGAAATATCTGGCTCTAAAAAACGGAGCCATCTAGCAGAATGATTGTCAAGGTGTATATTCAACGTACAAAGTTAAACAGATGTGTGAATGTCGCAGTTTCGAAACCCTTTGTTTGGAGAATCTGGAAAGAGATATTTCCAGCCATATACAGGCACATAAGAATTAGCAGTAAGATCGCATCTGAACCACAGGAGAAACGACTCCTACAAACTGCTCTGCTGTGTGTTCGTTCACCTTAGGAAGATGCATCTATGTTTAGATTCAGCGAGTTAGAAAAACATTTCTTCTAACAGCTGCGTTTGCATATTCCTGAGTGAATGGGAGTATAGGATGTAAATGAGAAATATCTGACTCTAAAACAAAAGCTTAGCTATCTAGCAGAATGATTGTCAAGTGGTATATTGAACTTACAGAGTTAAATAGATGTGTCAGTGTAGCAGTTCAGAAGCCGTTTCTTTGGAGAATCTAGAAAGAGATATTTCCAGTCATATACACGCACATGAGAATTAGCGGTAAGATCGCGTCTAAATCATAGGAGGTAAGACTCTTTCAAACTGCTCTACTGTGTGTTCGTTCACCTTTGAAAGTTGCATCTATGTTTCAATTCAGCGAGTTAGAAACACG
The DNA here is from genome assembly GCF_009761245.1 of Sapajus apella. NCBI lineage: Eukaryota > Metazoa > Chordata > Mammalia > Primates > Cebidae > Sapajus > Sapajus apella. The sequence continues at coordinate 1,184 of NW_022448038.1, read as the reverse complement.
TTTCTTCTCAAAGCTGCATTTGGATACTCCTGAGTGAATGTGGGTATAGGGTGTAATGAGAAATATCTCGCTCTAAAACAAAAACGGAGCTATCTACCAGGATGATTTTCAAGGTGCATATTCACCTTACAGAGGTAAACAGATGTATGAATGTAGCAGTTCAGAAACACTTTCTGTGGAGAATCTAGTAAGAGATATTTCCAGCCACATGTAGGCACATAAGAATTAGCGGTAAGGTCACGTCTAAAGCACAGGAGAAACGTCTCTTTCAAACTACTCTGCTGTGTGTTCGTTAAACTTATGAAGTTGCATCCATGTTTCGATTCAGCGAGTTAGAAACACGTTTCTTCTGAAACCTGCGTTTGGATATTCCTGAGTGAATGGGAGCATGGGGTGTAATGAGAAATACCTGGCTCTAAAACAAAAACGGAGCTATCTAGCAGAATGATTGTCAAGGTGTATATTCAACTTACAGAGGTAAACAGATGTGTGAAAGTAGCAGTTCAGAAACCCTTTCTTTGGAGAATAGAAAGAGATATTTCCAGTCATATACAGGCACATAAGTATTAGCGGTAAGATCGCGTCTAATACACAGGAGAAACGTCTCTTTCAAACTGCTCTGCTGTGTGTTCGTTCACCTTAGGAAGTTGCATCTATGTTTACATTCAGCGAGATAGAAACACGTTTCTTCTAAAAGCTGCGTTTGGATATTCCTGAGTGAATTGGAGTATACGGTGTAATGACAAATATCTGGCTCTAAAACAAAAACGGAGCTGTATAGCAGAATGATTGTCAAGGTGTATATTCAACGTACAAAGTTAAACAGATGTGTGAATGTCGCAGTTTCGAAACCCTTTGTTTGGAGAATCTGGAAAGAGATATTTCCAGCCATATACAGGCACATAAGAATTAGCGGTATGATCGCGTCTAATGCACAGGAGAAACGTCTCTTTCAAACTGCTCTGCTGTGTGTTCGTTTACCTAAGGAAGATGCATCTTTGTTTAGATTCAGCGAGATAGAGACACATTTCTTCTAAAAGCTGCGTTTGGATATTCCTGACAGAATGGGAGTATAGGGTGTAATGAGAAATATCTAGCTCTAAAACAAAAACGGAGCTATCTAGCAGAATGATTGTTAAGGTTTATATTCAACTTACAGATTTAAACAGGTTTGTGAATGTAGC
>NW_022448037.1:0-1941 GCF_009761245.1 Sapajus apella | reverse complement strand
CTGTGTGCTACAGAATCCCAGCATGGGAGAAACTACAAGTTCCTGGATCCTAGCAAGAGGAGCACTCCTAAATTCCAAAGAGAAACCTCTTCCTCCTCCAGTCTTTCCAGTCCCCTATACTAACAAAGCTTATCATTGTGGTGGCTGGCAACGGAAAAATGTTAAAGGACCTAGTTCAATTTTTGCAGAGGAGGCAATACAAGATGAATTTGGAGCTGAGAGGCAAAAATTGATAACTGGCACCTCAAGCTAACACTGATTGTGTGACTCTTGTGCTTAAATTTTCTAGCAGCTCCCCATTGCCTTCAATAAAAAGTACCAAAGCCCAAGCCTTGAGCTGTATTTCCAGCCTTAGGCCCAACCACTCCTGCTATGCCCACTTTAGAACTCTGTAATTACAGTTCCCAGAACTCGTCATGTTTCTGACAACCACACATCTTTGCCAAAGTCCCAGCTACATGGAATTCTCTCTTTACTCTCATAAGCAAGCATATGCTTATTGAATATCTACCCTGTACCTGGCACTCTTCTGGGTGCTTGAATACAGCAATGAACAAAACAGGGTTTTCCAGGTCTCAGTTCAGATATCACCACTCTCTGAAAAGTATTTTCTGACCTCCTTCTACCTCCAGATGTTAGATACCTCATCCAAGTGTTTTTCTTCTGTTCTTCTATATCTAGCGTAGGCTTCTTGACACTTATTATGCCTTATTTGAATAACTGATTTTCCTGTCACTCTCTTCCACTAGACTGTGAGCTCCATGAAGCAGAGTGTGTGACTTATTTATTTAGATATCCCAGTATTCAGCATAATTCCAATAAAACACATAGGTTTTGTTGGATTAATGATTTCCTAAGTATCACATGATTAGTCAAAAATAGACCCAAGGACAAAATCCTGGACTCCAGCCTCACAGTCAAGAGTGCTTCTTCACTATAGCTTCATCTGCCCTCTGGATGTTATGCCATAACTAGCTATGAAGGATAGCAGCCCTGTGTTTTATTTTGGGAAAGGCCAGTGCAATGTTGAATATCATCAGGAATGGTAATGGAAACTCAAGAGAAACATAGGCCTAATCTTATATTGGAAACTATGGTGGATTCACCCCTCAGAGCCCTTGTTTGTATGTTTTGAATCTCTGAATCATGGGGATGCTACAATGAAATCAGAAGTAGGAAGGACAACCAGCCTGACCAACATGATGAAAACTCATCTCTACTAAAAATACAAAAACTAGCCAGGTGTGGCAGCATGCACCTGTAGTCCCAGATACTCAGGAGGCTGAGGCAGAATTCCTTGAACCCAGGAGGTGGAGGTTGCAGCGAGCCAAGATTGCATTCCAGCCCATTGCATTCCAGCCTGGGCGACAGAGCAAAACTCCATTAAAAAAAAAAAAAAAAGTGGGAAGGACAAGTAAAAGATGAAAATGGTGTAGGGTGTTATGACTCTTACTCATAATAAAGACTTTCATACACTTATATAAGACAGGGCTAAGGTGACCCCCAAGTGTGTACACCACATCTCCAGGGAATCATGTTGTGCAACTTTATGGGACATAGTTTACATGCCAGTCTGTAAATAAGCCATGTGTCCCTAGAATTGTGGACAATGAGGTGAACATGGGGGAAATCTTTGAAATATGAGCATGGCTAAGTTAAGTCAAAAGAGGTACCTATTCATTTGTTAAATAATAAACATGTAGAACTCATGCTTTCAAGAGGTAATACTAGCATGATACATAAGCAAAGTTATATGACCAAGGGTTGACGTTGTTATTGTTGTCATGGAAGTTTCTTTAATTAGGATTGGGGCATCTTTTCATTTACATGAGATTATCTGAGACTCCAGGAGAGAAATTAAACAATTGCACAACAACTAAAAGATCCTGTCAAAATACATGGACACAGAAAATGGTGCAGCCACTGTGGAAAACAGTATGG
>NW_022448036.1:0-1941 GCF_009761245.1 Sapajus apella | reverse complement strand
CAGACTTAAGAAGGAAGGGAGGCCGGGCGAGGTGGCTCATGCCTGTAATCCCAGCACTATGGGAGGTCACGGTGGATAGAGACTCTGTCTCAAAAAAATAAATACATACAAATAAAGAGAAATAACAAAGGAAGTGAGAATATATCGTGAGTGACTCTAATAAGTAAGGACTGAAAGCGTTCTCAGCTGCTGATAGCATTACTACCAACCGGTTCAGTTATGTTCCTTTTCCCTGCTGGGAAGACCTGCACTTGTCCCCCGGGGCTCACCTTTCTGTACACCAGGCCAGTGATGACCGACTGCAGCCTCATCTGCAGCACCTTGAGCCGGTACGTGTTCTGCTGCTTCAACAGCGTTTGCAGGCAGGCCGAGAGAAACATCAGCACCGCGAGGAGGCAGTCCTTCCAGGCCGGAGGCTTGAGATCACCAATAAACTCCAGGAAAAGGCTTGCAGGGGAAGGAGGGAGAAGGTACAGCTGGTGAGAGGAGGTGCCCATGTGTGTTGCCTTTGCCCAAACCAGGCCAGGTGTGGAGGATCGGTCGGCGTGGTTGACTTTTTCACAATCATGATCTCGGTTATTTCCCCCATTCTCCCGCTTTGTTATGGGCTAAATTGTGTCCTCACAAAATTCGTATGTCGAAGCCCCAACCCCCGGTATCTCTGAATGTGACTGTATTTGGAAATAGGGCCCTTAAAGAGGCAATAAAGTTAAAATGAGGTCCTTAGGCTGGGTCCTCATCCAGTCTGACTGGGGTCCTTGTAAGAGGAGAAAATGTAGACACACAGGGAGACACCAGGGCACACACAGAGGAAAGACCATATGAGGACCCAGGGAGGTGACGGCCAACTGAACGCCAAAGGCAGAGGCCTCAGATGGAGTCAACTTGCGGATACATGACCTGGAACTTCCAGCCCCCAGAATCATGAGAAAAATACATTTCTGTTGTTGAAGCTACTCAGTCATCGGTGATGCTCTGTTACGGCCGCTGAGCAGACACCGCTTGAATCCGGGCTGGCCACAAAACCACCTTTGACCAACAGAGTAGAATGGAGGTAAAGCTGTGCCAGCTGTGAGCCTCAAGAGAAAAATGTGGCTTTCGGCCTATTGCTTAGAAGCCTCCCGAGCAGCCACATGAGCAAGTCTGAGCTAGCTTTTTGGAGGATAGGAACCCACATGGAACAGAAAGCCATCCCAGCTTCAGACACACAACTGCAGGCACATGAGAAAACCCAGCCAAGAAAAGAAGAACCACCCATCTGAGCCCAGTCCACGTTACTGACCCACATTACCATGAACTAAATAAATGAATGCTTATAATTTTAAGCCACTCACTTTTGGGGCATTTTACAACAAAAGCTAATTGCTGCAGTCATGTGAGAGCTTGCTTATTTGCCCTTCTGGGGCACAGTCACTTTCTCATTAATCATTTTCCTTTTTCAGTATCCTTCTCACCCACCCTCCAGCGTCCCGAGCACGAGATCTATAGGCAGAGGCATAAAAGCTGAAGCCCTCCGACTCTGGAGGGATGCCATTAAGAGACCACCAGCCTTAGCAGAGCTCCCGAAGTCTGGACTCACCTAAGCAGCTTGGGGACAGTGAACCTGAAGACATCACTGATGAAGAGGCTGTGGGTCCCAGGAGGAAGGTAGCATGCAACAGCTGCCAGATGGTCCCCTCTTGCCATAGGAACGGCTCAGTCTCTGGAGCCTCCAAGCCACTGCCTCCTTTCCTTTTAAACACTATTGCCTCGGTGTGCCTTAGAGGAAGGGGGAGGCTGGCTCTGGGTCCCATTTTATACTCTCAGCCACCAGCAGCAGCGCCAGGCATTAAAAGCTTGTTTTCCTAACAATGGGCGTGGGTGGGTGTGGATCCAGCCTGGCTCCCTCACCTGTGCCTTCTTATCACACTGAGTACCCATTTAAGAGGCAGGCACAGGAGT